>NC_051284.1:600000-900000 GCF_015220745.1 Sebastes umbrosus | reverse complement strand
GGTAAACCATGCACACACACTTTAAAAATTAACTTGATTGATTTACATTTCTATAACAATTGCGGGGGCACCGATATTGGACCATTTACAGTACTGACAAAAGATATTCAAGTTTAATTAAGATGCATGTTTGACGTCACTATTCATCCTACTCTACTTTATCTTTAATAGTTTAGAGAAAGCCAGAAATGATTGTGTTCCTGTACAATGAACCTAAACAAGTAGATGTTGTTCAAACAGCACTGACTTTATGCAGTTAGTTCATAATTAAAATGAAATTATAGACCAACCAAGTGCTCGTTCTGGGAAGTTGATTTACCACAAAAAAAATGATCTACTAAGTTACAGACGTCTCTTTCCCAATGTAAGTCTATGGGGAAAAGTGTTTTTGGGCCCAATGGCATCACGTGACGGACACGGAAGTTGTAGTACCGCCGTCTGGCCACTACGAAAATTTGCTTCAAAGCCCGTCGCTCTTCCTGAGTGCTGGGTCAGGACCCAAAGGCAGGTCGCAGGAGACTTTATTATGATCGCCAAATACATTTTCAGAATTCTTCTAGTCTTTTACTTATCATTTATATCTGCAGTTCACCTTTGAGCCACATGAGGGAGCTTGAATGTTCGTATTGTTCTGATAATGGTAGCCTACTTATAACATTGAATCTAATGTGAAAGGCTAGCGTACATTCTGTTTGTTTTACTGATGAGAGGAAATGAAAAGAATGAGATAGCCTATTAACTCTACCTAAATGCATTATATAACCTGTGTATAGGTATTCAATAACACATGCATAAAACAAAGTTGTGATTCATCAAACGAAATGGCTGGTTTCCCTATTCAAGATAATATACTGTAAGTTGATGCAGAAATGGCAGTAAAAATGGTCAGGAACGTTCATTTACGCACAAATTTGCTCTTCTCATGATTTATAGATAAGGCCTATTGTGAATTGGGCCGCGATGGTTTGTGGGTGCTCGGAGAAAATGTGGGATGACTGGAGATCATTCACATATCTTCTGGGACAGTCTAGTTCTGCAGGGATTTTGGCAAGATATGAAAAGGGAGATTGAAAAAATAATGAAAACTGCTATCCCAATGGATCCTGTGTTGTTTTTACTTGAGGAGCCACCCCAAAATGTAGAGGGTAAAGACCAAGATCTATACTACCCATACCTCTACTGGTTGCTAGAAAGATGATAACTGTAAATTGGAGAAAAGCGCTGTCACCGACACAAGCCCGATGGACTCAGAGACTGAAACAAGTCTGCACAATGGAATATATGACAGCAAAATTGCAATTGAAAATGGACATTTTTCGACAAAGATGGACTCCAGTTATGACATACTGGATTAGATAAATGTTAGGATGTGGACAGATATACTATGGAAAAAAATGAATAAGATAATGAATGAATAAAGAAAAAAAAAGAAAAGTGGGTCCCCAGAAAAAAGTTTGGGAAACACTGAGTAGGAATGCATTGTTAGATTAGATTAGATTAGATTAAATTAGATTAGATTACATTAGATCAACTTTATTGCCATTGCACATACTACAAGTATAATGTCCAATGAGTGTCCTCACAAAGATAGAAGTACAGTTGTGTGTGTGTGTGTGTGTGTGTGTGCGTGTGTGTGTGTGTGTGTGACAAAGGAGTAAGGTAGGCGAAGGAAAAAGGCTGTTTATTAGAAATTCTCTAGATCTGAGTTTTCATCATGTGGCAGTTAACAAAATGAATTCTGACTGACTGTTGAGTGCATGTATTATATAACAGTGATTCTCAAAGTGGGGACTGGGGACCCCCAGGGGTCTGTGGCACTCTGTCAGGGGGTCCACGAAATAATAACCTATAAGTTATAAAATTGTGCTGCATCATTAAAAAGTACATATCTACAGATGGGGATGATTTGTGCCAATAAAAAATGCATATTGTGTCCATTACTCCCACCCACATTAGCTTTGAGCCAATAGAAACTCTGATGTGATTATGACACATCACGTCAACCTGTCATGAATCAGTCACTTCACTCAGGGAGCAACAAACCGTTCCTGCTGCTGCTTAGCTTAGCTTATTAGCCGGCTAGCTCGCCGGTGAGCATGGAGGAATATTTCAGTCAGTCCACATCGTCCAGTGATACTAAGACCAAACTAGCTAAATTGAGAAAATATGATGACCGTTATATCGAGCGACAGCGACGGGAGACTAAAATCTGTGTCTTCAGGTGAGAACGAAGCCATGAAGCCGGCCAAGCTAAAGAGACATCTGATTACAAAGCACCCGGAATATCAGAGCTAAACAAAGTGGTGTTAACATGATTCACATTGAAATGTGTTTCTGTTCATCACTATCAAACAAGTCTCAAGTATTTAGGTTGAAAAGTTTTAGAATACAAATTGCTCCAATGGCATCTAAGAGTACAAATGGTTGAAAGCATCATGCTTAATAAGTGTTATGATTATGAGGGCTCATTGGAAAATGTTCTCCCCTTTAAAGTGTCCCTGTCCCCATAAAGTTTCAGAACCCCTGTTATATAACACAGTATGTGGACATAAGCATGGTTTCTTGAAAATGTGTAATGATGGAGTCAGAAACAAAAGAAGATCCCTCTTCATCTCTCTCTTCCTCTTCCTTTTGTCTCCCCTCCCGTTCCCACCCAATCTCAGCCGGATGATCTGGACCCGTTCCATGACCTGCTGGAGGACCGCTCCTACACCACTGATGTTAACATGCCCAGCCCCAAGCCCAAGTATGTCCACTGCAAGGAGAGTAAGAAGGACCTGATAACGTAAGAGCACTCCTTCTCTTCCCAACACATCCACCTGACCCCACCTGCTTCTTCTCCCCACTCATGCTCTGCTCCCAACCACTGCCCCTTTTTCTCTCCTTTCCCCATCCCATGCTGCTGGCTTGCTGTATGACTTTTATTTAACAGCTTTATCCAACACATTCTAACTCCCAACTCATCAAAAATCGCCGCTTGGTCAGTGCCCCTCAGCATCGGAGACCGATACACGGGGTACCCCTCTTGCGTTACTTTTGGATGGACCAGGGATGGCCTGCCAATATATGCTTGTTACATGCATAGTGTCCTTTCAAAATAAACTTCTGTTTTCACAGGAAGTTAGGTTTAGGCAACACAATCACTTAGTTGGGGTTAGGAAACAGTCTCGGTTGACGTTAACTTCATGTGATTAACGACTTATGTGACTCAAGGGACTGACGATACTAATGACTCATGTGACTCACGTCATTAATGATAACGAGTCCCGTGACTGACGACTCGCGTGACTCACGGTATTAACGACTCATGTGACTCATGGGACTGACGATACTAACGACTCATGTGACTCACGGCATTAACGATAACAAGTCACGTGACTGACGACTCAGGTGACTCACGGGACTGACGATACTAACGACTCATGTGACTCACGGCATTAACGATAACCTGTCACTCGACTAAAGACTCATGTGATTAATGGGACTTACGATAATAACGACTCATGTGACTCACGTCATTATCGACTCATGTGACTCACAGGACTGTCAATACTAACGACTCCTGACTCATGGCATTAACAATAACGAGTCACGTGACTAACGACTCATGTGACTCACGGGAATGATGATACCAACAAGTCATGTGACTAACGACTCACGTGACTCACGACATTGACGATAACGAGTCACATGACTAACAACTCATGTGACTCACGGGACTGACGATACTAACGACTCATGTGACTCAAGTCATTAACGCTAACGAGTCACGTGACTAACGATTCATGTGACTTTCATCATTAACGATAACAAGTCATGTGACTAACGACTCATGTGACTCACGGGACTCACGGGACTGACGATACCAACAAGTCATGTGACTAACATCTCATGTGACTCACGGCTTTAACGATAAAAAGTCACGTGACTAGCGACTCATGTGTTTCACGGGACTGACGATACTAACGACTCATGTGACTCACGTCATTAATGATTACGAGTCACGTGACCAACGACTCATGTGACTCACGGGACTGATGATACCAACCAGTCGTGTGACTAACATCTCATGTGACTCACGGCTTTAACGATATCAACGAGTCACATGACTAACGACTCATGCGACTCACAGGACTGACGATACTAACGATTCACGTAACTCACAGGACTGGATATACTATTGACTCACGTGACTAACGACTCACGTGAGTGACGATATCAACGAGTCACGTGACTAACGACTCATGCGACTCACAGGACTGATGATACTAACGACTCATGTAACTCACAGGACTGGATATACTATTGACTCACGTGACTAACGACTCACGTGAGTGACGATATCAACGAGTCATGTGACTAACGACTCATGCGACTCACAGGACTGACGATACTAACGACTCACGTAACTCACAGGACTGGATATACTAACGAGTCACGTGACTAACGACTCATGTGACTGACGATATCAACGAGTCACGTGACTAACGACTCATCTTACTCAGGATTGACAATACCGACGAGTCATGCGCTCTGACCGTCAAATAACGTGGCGGGTGGGTTTACATTGGAGTTAGTTGAAAGCCTGGTTCATCAAAAACTGTTGCTAAAAGGTGCCTCCGTGCGGTGGTTATCGATGCCAAGGGGCGCTGCCCAATCGGCGGTGTTTGACGAGTTGGGAGTGAGAACGGGTTGATCTATCCATTTGTCCACACCAATCTCCAAGCTGCTAGATCCTACTGATGCCTTCATTGTCCTTTGATGCTTTATCTTTATCAGACACAACACCAGTTGTCAGTATAGAGCCACAGCAAGTGTAGCTGACCTCAGGAAGCACAATATTCATCACAGACAGTGAAGCTAAACTGGAAACAATGAAAACCAACAATGAAAAATAAACAGCCCCCTTTCTGTAATTTTCACATTTTCTTCTCCTTCCCTTTGGGCTTATACGTAAATCTGTCTATTTTTCCGGTGGCAGATGTCCCACACCGGGGTGTGATGGAAGTGGTCACTTGACGAGCAATTTCGCCTCACATCGAAGGTGTGACTTCCTTTTCTCCTGGTGGATTCTGAGTCTATTTCTCTTTATTGTTTTCAGCTTACCTCGACTATGCTGTCAAGCACCTGTAGGCACAATTCTCTCTCTTATTTGTTAGCCCTTTGACTATTGGCAACCTGACATCCTTCAACAAGGGTATCATGAAATAAGTAATAAGACTAAATTAATTAACGATTGGGTACATGCTCATTTTTAGGCTAAACCCTGGGATAAAATGATTTCTCAATGGGCCGGGTGTAAAGCCTTCTAAGCTGATGTTATTCAGTCCTCCAGGCCCTTCCCACAGTGCAATGCAGACTAAGCAGCATTTACCATTCAGAGTAAGAAGACTTAAACAGAATAGTTGAGTGTTGCAGTGTGAGGTGAATCTGCAAGGACTGAATGATATCAGTCTGGAGGCTGACACGGCTGCACATACATGAGATTTCCCCTGAACAAGCTCACTATTCCATCAAAGTTGTAGTCTTTGAAAACACCCCCTATAACTATGTTTTATTCACTCAGTCCAGCACAGAGCACACCACGCATGAAAACAACACTTCCTTGTTGTTATGTAGGAATATGAATACTCAGAGGGTTAACTCATTTAAATCAGCTCCCTGCACTTGCATCATGGCTTTTTTTTGTTTGCATTTCCTGGTTGATGTTTTATGTATGCATGTGTTTGTGTGTAGAGACGAGTGCTGTCTAAGAGATTATGGCGTGTTGCAGTGGTTGGGCTGACTTGTCATTCTGGTGTAACTAATGTTCAACTGGTGTATTTTTCAGTCTCTCAGGTTGTCCTTTAGCTGATAAAAGCATTCGAAGTATGCTGGCCAACAACGCGCAAGAGCTCAAGTAAGGCGTGAGATGATTCACTGATATGTGTATGATTTGTATGTCCTGCTCATTCTGGGTCAACCTTAGTGTTAGTGCACACAAAAGGTGCTAATGTAAAGTACAGTAGGCTGCTCAAATATGGAGTCACAGATCTTTATTTCACTGCTTTTTTAGGAAGGTCTGGTGATATTCTATACTTCTATATTGTCAACAAATACCTTAAAAAGATATATACTGTATACATATATATATACTGTATATATACACCGATCAGCCATAACATTCAGACCACTGACAGGTGAAGTGAATAATATGGATTATCTCGTTACAATGGCATCTGGCAGTGGGGGGGATATATTAGACAGCAAGTGAACATGACTATCTGACGAGGGCCAGATAGTGCTGGCTAGGCGACTGGGTCAGAGCATCTCCAGAACTGCAGCTCTTTTGGGATGTTCCCGGTCTGCAGTGGTCAGGACCTACCAAAAGTGCTCCAAGGAAGGAAAACCGGTGAACCGGCGACAGGGTCAGACCCGAGGTCATTGATGCACGTGGGGAGCGAAGGCTGGCCCGTGTTGTCCGGTCCAATAGAAGAGCTACTGGAGCTCAAACTGCTGAAAAAGTTAATGCTGGTTCTGATAGAAAGGTGTCAGAACATACAGTGAGGAGCAGTTTGTTGTGCATGGGGCTGCGTAGCCACAGACCGGTCAGGGTGCCCGTGCTGTCCTAATGTTATGGCTGATCGGTGTATATATATATAATTTATATATATATATATATATATATAGTTATTAAAATACATACATACATATATATGTATATATATATGTGTGTGTGTGTGTGTGTGTGTGTGTGTATACTGTCCTGCTGCCTAGTGCTGACATTTTCAAATCGCAGGAGTCACAATATTTGTTAAAGGCGACATGAGTGTCAGAATAGGATTTTAGATTAAATATTGTGGTGCTCCGGAGATGTCCCACTCATGATATTCTACAGACTTAAGACAACATCTTTGTTTGGTACAGATCCCCACGAACATCACGTGATAATTATTTAAATAAGGTTTTCAATGAAAATGAGAATAATGATGTAGAAATTATCGTTCGCTTTAATTTCGCAAATCATATCACAATTGCAATATCAGTCAAATGTGGATTCATCAGCCACTGAAAATAGTCCCCAACAAATTAAATTATTTTTGTATGAGTATGTTTGCTAAAACTACAGTGCCCAGCTCTTTTAGGAAATTCACTTTTTAATTAAACTATATATTCATGACCCATTTTAAAGATTTACGTCTTCAGTAGGAACCGATGGGAGTGCCACAGACAGGGTAGGGAAGTCAGAATGGACTAACACATTTTGGTTTTGGTCTTTTCATAGGATATGCTGATGATAAGAAAAATATAGACTATTGCCAGCCTCATTCTTATTTAATCTATTGATTATAACCAGTGTGTTAAAGATGTTGTGTCTCAGGGGCTCTCAGACCCCTTAAATTATGCCTAGGATCCCTTGAAAACCTCTAAATCACATTATTTGAAGGGTTTCAAAAACTTAAACAAATGAATTTCTATTTATTTATAGCATTATTATATATTATATTATATAAGTTATTTTAATGTCCAAATCTTGAATGGTCAGCAGCACAGAACATGCAACTGACAATGAACAGACAGCAAATGTACCATATATCTGCTAGCATGGATAATGCTGGAGTCACCTGTCATAGTTGTGCAAGTAAATGCATATGAATGTATCCTAATAATACATTATTTAACCTCCAGCCCCTTTGCTGTATATTGGAAAAGTCCAACAACATAAAACAGTCCATACACAAATGTTCTTATTCATCCAAAGGAAGAAAAAAAAGCTTTTAAACAGTCTTTAAACTACGGAAGCCCTGAGAGGCAAGTAAAAACAAAATATCATCTGTGAAAACAGTTTGAAAAAAGTTTTGGCAGTTGAATTGTTTTTTGTTTTTTTTTCGTCATTTTTTTGAGTGTTTGTTGTTGTAATATTTATTTGATCCACAAGATGCTGAAGTTCACTAATACCCCATGATCTAAATAGAACTAAAATCATTCAGGTTTTCTTCCAGGTTATAGCCAGATTTTTTTTTCTCACTTGCCTCTCAGGGCTTCCGTATTAAACAGATAAATAAAAATAATAGTGCTTCGACTACACCATATATGGACTATGTATGCTCACTTTTATTCTGGAGATAATCTTATAAAAGGTCCTCACATTTTACAAAAATATATATTTCTAATACACATTTTAAATAAAATTAAAATGAATTAAAATAAAAAATCTTAATAAAATGTATATCACAAAATATAAGATGTTTAATGTTATGGCATTGTTGGATTGAGTGACTGACAGTCATCTCAGTCCAGCCTAGCCTCCACACATGACACAGGAACCCTACCGATGGTCATATGGTGCCTTTAAATGAAACTAGTGAGCTCGTGTTTACAACAGGGGAAGTCATGTATACGATATGCTCGGCGTTCAAGTGATAAAGTTGTGAGAACACCGCTGCTAAGCAACGGCAATATTAACGTTACTGTCAATGTCTAGAAGCCACAGAGGATAACAATTTAGCAAGCTAGCAAGTGGGTAACATGATGCAGTAAATGCAAAGACATAATGACAGAGGAGAAAGATGAGGCCTTTGGGTATATCAATATTTTCCTCAGACCTATTATAAAATTACGAAGAAAACAATATAAGACTAAAATTACAATATATTAACTTATTATGTACCGAAAAAATAACTTCCATTGCCTCCAACATTTCTGACAATGTCAACAAACACGTCACAACTGGTGAACTTCCACTTACGAGGTCGTGATTACCACAAACTCGACCCCATATAAAGGCACCAATAGTGTATTTTGTACTCTAATTATAGTCTAACCATAGTGAAGCAAATGTTTGCATCTGTGTTGTCACCGTTAATAGACAAAGGACATGACAATGACTGTAAAAGCTATAAATCATATGTACGACACGGGGTATATTATCCTCTACATGCCCCACCTTTGCTGTAGGCCCTGAGCCCTTTTTGTGTTTTCTGCCCCAGGTGCCCGACACCAGGGTGCGATGGTTCGGGACATATCACTGGCAACTACGCCTCACACAGAAGGTACAGCACACATTCTGCATACGTGAACCAATTCCTCTCTTTTCTGTCTTGCATACATCCTACATTTACCTCAAGTAAACTTACTTTACTCTGCTTCTACATCGCTCCCCCTCTCTCTCTGTCTCACACACACCCATACGGTATGCTTCAACTTTGTAACACTGTCATTTATCTGCAGTCTCTCAGGGTGTCCGCGGGCCAGGAAAAGTGGGATAAAGATCATCCACAGTAAAGAGAACAAGGAGGACCAGGAACCTATCAGGTACAGTACAGACACTGATCATCAGTCTTCTGTCTCCCTTTAAAGCCCTGAAACTGAAACTCTTCCTCCTGCTACCAACACTGCTCACTGCCTATACTTCACATTTCCCATGTGAAATATAAAACACAAGTCTTCTATTTTAAAATAATGCAAGTACGCTGCGTGAATGGGAACAAAAGAGCAATGTGCTGTTTTCTAATCAGTACATGACGTTCACTGATGCAAGCAGGATTAAATCAGTATTGGCTCTGACAAGACAAATGTGTTTTATGAGAGTAAAGTTTCAACCCAAATGTGAAAGTGCAGGAGAAACTTCAGAAGAAGCAGGGTTGTAGCAGTTTAGAGAGGGGAGATTCTGCAGTCTCTGGTGAGCTCCTGCAGACACACAGGTAAGGAAAGACAGAGAGGGAGAGATGGAGGCAGAGAGAGATTGATTGGACTCTACCTAAATCCCACAATGGGCTTCTCTGGCCTCAGCCCTGCAGCTGCATTGATTTCTCTGGTGGTGCAGAGCACAAATAACACACTGTGGCCATTCTCCATCTAACCCCTTGTCATTCTGTTGTATTCTGAGGACAATTTGCCACAGGTAACCCTGTCAGTATGCTCTGTTGACTTTAAAATATCTTTGTCACATATTGTGATTCACTATTTAAGCTTTGGTAACCATTAAGGATCTCAAAGGGATAGTTTGGTTGTTTCTCAGTAGGGTTGTATGAGGTACTACACTGACCATAGTCAGTGTATTACCTACAGTAGATGACAGTCGGCGCGCCCCCAGTTGGGAGAAACAGACAGAAGT
This sequence comes from Sebastes umbrosus, assembly GCF_015220745.1. NCBI lineage: Eukaryota > Metazoa > Chordata > Actinopteri > Perciformes > Sebastidae > Sebastes > Sebastes umbrosus. The sequence goes on along the minus strand of NC_051284.1, from coordinate 889,904 downwards.
ACCAGCACAGGAGCAAAGTAATGTACTGCTGTGGACGGCGGCAGCAGCGAAAACGCATTATAGACGCCTAAAAGAAAGGCTCACCTAAAAAAATCAATATCAGTTTAAGTATATTTAGAATATTTTCACTGCTTTACCTTGCTGTCAGACAGTCCTTTCTGACGTGGAACTGAAGCCGTTTTATCCATCTATGCTGTCTTCAAAGCCACCAGATTCCATTGACAAAACCAGTAATTTTACATCTCAAAACACAGGGGTTGCTGGCCTACCGCTGCCTTGATGGGTTAATTTGTTTGTGTTACTGTGTGACTTTGGTGAATCCAAACTAACCTTTTAAAACACCACTTGATTGGATCCCTAGCATTATTATATCAAAGAAAAGAGATCAAAATTGTTCCATAAAAAAATGGCTTTCATGTGTACCATGATATAGCCGTGTAGAAGGTCATTAAAATGATCAGTTCTGCAGGCATGTTTTCAGTCTACAGGCCATTTGGACCGTTCTTCCACAGTTAACCAAACTGCAAACTTGCTATTAACTTACTTTAAGAGTTGGGTCTCCAAGATTGACAGCAATGTGTTAAGAACATAGATAGACTAACTTTACAGAGTTAACTTGAATGCATCAGTTTTGGATACATTTTTTGCAGAGGTGTTCATGATACTAGAGTTTTTCTGGTACCGATACTAGTATCTAGCATTTGCGTCCGATACTGTCCAAAATTCGGTATCAGGTATCGGCGAGTATGCCAGTCTTTGCACTGATCTGATACCATCATTTATTAACCCAGAAAAAAATCTACTCCTTTAACCGTATATCAATTATTCCTCGCCGCTCCAAAACAGCAGCCTTCACTGTGCTGTCGCCCTGGATGTATCATGGCTGCCACAGGTAACTACTTTTTTAGAGCAGCGAAGAAGAACTGATTGCAGGTAGTTTGTCACGTGACGATAGCAAACAACCACAGTGTGGTGCTAGTGGAGAGTGTAGCGGTAGTCAGAGCGAGGAAAAGGTCAGCCGTTTGGAAACATTTCATAGTGGAAAATCCAACAAGTAAAACAACGATATGTCCAGTATGTACAGCTTCCGTTTCCAAGTGTGGCACTAGTGTTGCCAATTACACCAGCAACCTTCTAAAACATTTGAAGATGCATCACATGAAAGAGCACGACGCCTTCAAGGCAAACGAGAAAAAAAAAGGACAAACTGCAGCAGTAAATGTTGGAAACTACATTCCAATGACGAAATAAAGTCCACAAAGATAGTCCAAAAGCAACGAAGATATTATATTTATCACGCTGGTATAGGATCGTCCGATACTGCAAGTTCAGGTATCGGAATCGGTAAACAATGGTATAGGAATCCAGAGTTCATGAATGGTTAGTATCATGTATAGATATGATACTAACCATTCGTGAACTCTGCATTGATTCTATTCAGGAATTCAGCCAGCCGTCGTCTTCTCTGTGTTTCTCTTCTGGCGATAGCAGAACGAACAGATACAGACGGGGTAGAGCGAGGGGAGATTGTCCACTAGTTAATCGATAGCGGATGGTGTCGTTCTCTTGGACGGATAAAAAAATTAAAATTTCCTAAAAAAGAAATGCTAAAATGGGTCGCCAAATAGACTTTGGCAACCCTTCATATACCTGGGGGGGGGTCACCCCAGTAAAGTCTATCTGTGAGAAACACTCACTAGCTGGGAGGGATTTGTAGTTTTTTCCTAAATCAAGGGAATGGTAAAAAAAAATATATCAATTCTGCAGGGAAGGGTTTTGTAGTTTTAAAGTGTGAAACATAAGGTTCAGCCCCAGTTTGGCTCTCAGGTCACTGATGAGGTGTTGTGGGCTGATATCTGGTTCAGGCAGCTGAAACATGTATGGCTTGAACTGGTCTCCTAAGGATTTTGTGGAAATGGTCTTATTGTATTTTAACCCACTGTTACTAAATATTGAAACAAATTTAGAATAGCAGCAAATCAAACCTACACACAGGTGTACAATAAGAATTTCAAAAGTCATAGTAACCCCTCGACACAATTCTATAGTAGTGATGCTACCAATCACAATACCATGTATCATCTCTAGGAGGTAAAGTGATATAGTCTAGTGAATGGGAAGGGAAATACCAAGGATTAGATTATTAAATGATATTATATAAATTATATATCAAATGTTCTTTCATTTTAAATGTTCAAATGATCCAAATATTGTAAACTGACAGCTGAAAGAGCAGATTAGATTCTGTTCTAATTCATTTTAGAGAGGTCTGGACTGAAAACATGTATAGAAACATGAATAACTAGAAGTGCACTCGGAGAGCGCAGACCTCCGCCAGGGCAGGTTTCATGTATGTCGCGGAGATCTCTACAAAGACTATGTTTTTATCAAATGGAGATCCAATGAAACATTTTGGTCTAATGAACAAAAACTTATGATCTGTGTTCTGTACTTCCATAGACTAACGTGAAAACGGTAGTGAACACCACTAGAATTTTGGCAGAATGTGGCAAATATGTTAAGGAGGATAAAGAAACATTTTACATGAATCAAAATATTGATTAAAAAGACTGTAGAGAATGAAACTTTGTGCTCGGTTGATTTTTTTTGACCGAACAAAGTTACTCCAAACATTCTGGGTTAGAGCTTCAGTAATCAGTATTTTTGGCATCATTGTGCAAAAATCCCATAATAACCTTTCAGCATATTGTAATTCAAGTGTTCTGAGAGAAAAGTAGACTTCTGCTCCTCCTCATGGCTCTGTTTTCAGGCTTTATGGTTTTGGAGTCTGGGTGTAGGGCTGCACAATTAATCGAATATTAAAGCTGTAGTAGGAGAGATTGGAGCAAATATGATTTAAAAAATATATTTTTATAAAATGGTCACTATATAGTGACAGTAGTACATGAAACAGGTAACCTGAAAAAAAGCATGTGCCTCTGTGTCCTCCGGTGCTCCTAACGGCATCTGCAAGATTTCACAGACCGGAGGAAAACAAGCAGTCAGAGCTGATCTGGAGTCTGCTGTCCATCTGCTGTATATGAGAGCCGGCTGTCAATCACTCACAAACTCTGATCAAACGGTCAAACTAGGCAGCGCTGATCAAATATGAATCAATATTCTGTTACTGTGATGCCTATTTCTCTCCTCAAATGTTCTCAGAAACATCTTGTAGTGTACTGTTTAGCTGTAAAATGAGAAAGTTTGTGACGCGGCAGCCATGTTGAGATCAGTTGAAGGAACACCTAGTTCCGGTCACATGACCGGAGCACAGCCAATAGGAATGCTCTCTCAATGAAATGACCTGTGATTGGTAAAAGTCTCTCGTCATGGGCTAGATGTTCTAAAGCCTGAAAACAGACCCATGAGGAGGAGCAGAAGTCTAGTTTTCTCTCAGAACACTTGAATTACAATATGCTGAAAGGTTATTATGGGATTTCTGCACAATGATGCCAAAAATATACTCCCTACTGCCCCTTTAATCGCGATCAAGATTTTGACTTTCCACATTGATGTTTAAAATGCGGCTCCACTCATAGAAAACTCTGCTGCGTATCAGATCAAGCTGATGTTTTGTGTTTCACTTTTGGGGAGCTGTGGCTTTCCATAGCTGTCATGCCACTGCACGCGCACCCTACAGAGGCAGCCTGTGAGAAACGTTCCTAAATGTTGCGGCTGCAGTCCAGAGTAATATACTGCATAATGCCCTGAATTCAAGTGAAGAAGAACCTTATTTTAAGTCTTGATTTGATGCAAAGATTTGTATATTAGCAGTAATGTAGCACAACATGGAAGTGAAAGCAGTGCTCTGTTTATTTAAATGTGAAAGTGCAATACAAATATTTTGTCCCTAAAATCAATGAATAATCGTGATCTCAATAGTGATCAAAATAATCATGATTATCATTTTGGCCATAATTGTGCAGCCCTATCTGGGTAGATGGATTAGTTGACCTCTGACCTATTATTATGAGGGGAAAGATCTCAAATCAAACAGAAATGGCAGACAGCAGTCCACGTGATAACCCCTGTATCTGTTTTTACAGTCAAAAAGCTGCTGTTTGCAGACAGAACCGATACTTTCACAACTGTAGCTAGCTTTACCCATAATCCATTTTGTGAGCTGTGACATTTGGATTAATTTACTGCCTCATTGCATCTGATTAGCACTGGTGTTGATGCACTGTCAGCATTCCAAAAGTGTGATAAGGCTGCCACTGGGGCAGCTTTAAATAACATGATGGTATCTTTGTTTATATCAAAGCAGTAGAGATAGAGGGAAACAGAAAAATGATATTGGCTCATACAGTGTATGGTGTTTTAGTACTCACACTGTATGTACACCAGAGAGACTGTAGCTGGGACTCAGCAGGTCATTCAGCAGGAAAAAAAAGGTTGATGATGTCTCCAATGTGATAAAAAGATGATGCATCAACTTTGAATATGTAAACAAAGTGTGGTTGAATGGATGTGAATGTGCAACAATGAATTCAACTGTTGAGTGAGATCATTTCACTTTGTCTCCCCCCCCTCCAGGTGTCCAGTCCCAGGTTGTGATGGTCAGGGACACGTGACAGGGAAGTATGCGTCCCACCGAAGCGCATCAGGATGCCCCATAGCAGCCAAGAGACAGAAGGACGGCTACCTAAATGGCATCCAGTTCACATGGAAGTCTGGCAAGACGGAGGGCATGTCCTGCCCCACACCGGGCTGCGACGGCTCGGGTCACGTCAGTGGCAGCTTCCTGACACATCGGAGGTGAGTCTAGGGAACTCTGGGGGCTGGAGTACTACATATATCTATCTATATATATACGATTTGAGGAGTAAAATTTTCTTGTAAACAGACAAAAGTTATGTTTACATTCAGTGTTACTCACCAAAACACATTGTGTAAATGACGGGTGCTAATCACCAGAGGTCCCACGATATATTATCATTATACAATATTATCACGATACGATATTATCACAATATGATATTATCACGATACAATATTATCACAATATGATATTATCACGATACAATATTATCATGATACAATATTATCACGATACGATATTATCACAATACAATATTATCACAAGCTGTTTCTCCCTGTTTCCAGTTTGGAGTGCCGTGATATACTGGTACTGACGATAACCGTGATATTTAAAGCTACAATGAGGAACTTTAATTTTGTGTTGATTTTGGCGGTCCTTGTGGATAAAAGCAGTCGGTAGTGGTTCCGAGCACCAGAGTCCCTTTAGAAAACCTCTCTTATTACTGTAGCAGGGTCTGATAGTCTGCCCAGCTCAGTCCTAGTTCTGGTTCTCTCGTGCCTCCCTTTCCTCCAGCGGGTCCAGCAATACGGCCTGGGCCTCCAGCAGCGTGGTGTCGGTATTGGCTGAACGAGTGTCTGGTGAACCTGCATGATTTGGTCTGATTTTGCACGGAATCCGAACCGGTGGCACCGATGACAAGCATTAAGAATAGAAATAGACAATCTTTTCTCAAAATCTAAATTGAGACATTTTCATAACCAGTTTAAAGTTCCTTACAGTAACTTTAAAAAATGAAATATTGATATCATGTTAATAATACACATATGATAATATTGTGTAAATAATCCAACACCTCTTAAATCAGGCTTTTGTCCAGTTATGGTAACAGACTCTCTCTCCACATCCCTACACTTGTATTTTGAGTGTAATTCATTTGCCAAAAAGAGACAAACTGCACAATAAACAAAGTTAATGATGAATTTGACTGATAGCATTATACAGTATATAGTAGGGCTGTTAATCCATTCAAATATTTAATCGCAATTATTCGTGAATTAATCACACATTTTTTATCTGTTCAAAATGTACCTTAAAGGGAAATTTGTCAAGTATTTAATACTACAAATATGCTGCTTTATGCAAATGTATGCATATATTTATATGCATACGCATATTTATATTTAAAGGGGAGACTCGTGGGTACCCATAGAACCCATTTACATTCACATCAGGTCAGAGGTCAATGGACCCCTCCTCGCCAAAATTTGTTTGGAGCGTTATTTATGCCCATTATCTTCCCTCTATCTATCTATCTATCTATCTATCTATCTATCTATCTATCTAAGCTACGCTTTCTGTATTCCAACACAACAATCACTGGTTGCCACCATGGACGTATTCCAAGGTCTTCCAGCAACACGTCACCTCGCCAGATTTCACAACGAGACTTCTCCTTGAGTGAGACGCTTTCCATAATGTTGTCAGACACTTAAATAACAGTCAGAGCCTGTCATGGCAAAAACAAGCACTTTTAGTGGACGTAAATGACGGTGCCAGCTTGCCCCAATAGGACTACATTGCAGCCTGTGAGCAGCTGCCGTCTACAGCGCTCTCCCTCACTACTGGACCAATTTCAGAAAGTGTTGTCCCAATTAGTCCCTTAGACACAAAAACATGCGGAAAATGGGGTCCAGGTTGAAAAATGCAGAAGTGACCCTTTAAGGTGTCAGAAAATTTTGTAATAGGCTATAATAAGTTCTGAAATAAATGTCAACATTAAGTATTCAGTATTGATTAAGTTTCACAAACTTTCAGTTTCAGATTCAAATCCTTATGGCTTTTTTTTGCTTCCATAATAATGACAACATTTATAGAGGAAGTGAAAAACAATATTGAATCATGAACAAATCAATGATATAATTCATTGTCTTACTTGCTGGTGCAGCTGTAAGCAGCTGTTGTTCCTCAGAGGAGGCTCTTTGTGTGCCAGTGGTTTCTATGGAAGGAGAGGGACACATTTCTATTAGCTAGATTTGAGAAACTAAGTTGTCATTCATACATTTAAACACTAGGTGGCAGTATTTGATATACAGCCACATACAGGAGACCTCAAATTAACTGGGGAAACAGAAGCTGGACATAGATGAAGACATACAGGACAAACAGAGCCAAGCCAGCCCATGGTTACAAGGAGGTCAAATCCTAACTGCTTAAATGCATTTTACTCCGGCATCATGGACTGATCTGAACAAATGCTGAAATATAAAAGGAGGATATGATTATATGAATAGTTTGCCACTCAGACAAGGTTCTAAACTAAGGAATAATTAATATAACACCTAGGGCTGTCAATCAACGAAAAATGTAGTATCTGTTCAAAATTTTACTTAAAGCGAGATTTGTCAAGTATTTAATCCTCTTATCAACATGGGAGTGGGCAAATATGCATGTATATATTTATTATTGGAAATCAATTAACAACACAAAACAATGACAGATATTGTCCAGAAACCCTCACAGGTACTGCATTTAGCATAAAACAATATGCTCCAATCATAACATGGCAAACTGCAGCCCAACAGGCAACAACAGCTGTCAGTGTGTCAGTGTGCTGACTTGACTATAACTTGTCCCAAACTGCATGTGATTATCATAAAGTGGGCATGTCTGTAAAGGGGAGACTCGTGGGTACCCATAGAACCCATTTACATTCACATATCTGGAGGTCAGAGGTCAATGGACCCCTCCTCGCCAAAATTTGTTTGGAGCGTTATTTATGCCCATTATCTTCCCTCTAGCTTTAAAACTGAGCCCACTACAACCTAAAAAAAAGCAAGTTGTGTTAATGCGTTAAAGAAATTAGTGGCGTTAAAACAAATTTGCGTTAACGCGTTATTACTACTGTATATACAGTATATATGTGTATATATACATATATATATACACATATATATACATATACAGCATATGTATATATATATGTATATATATATACATATATATATATACTGTATATTACAGTGAGTATTTCAAATACAAATACTACCAATATTGTGATAATAATGATATTGTGAATTGGCCACGATGATCGTGCAGTGAACATGTGATATTGTGACAGCCTTAATTCCAGTCTTTATGCTAAGCTTAACTAACTCTCCTGGCTGTAGCTACATGTTTACCGTACAGACATGAGAGTGGTATGAATCTTCCCATCAAACTATTGGCAAGTTAAACTATGCCTTTAAGACTGACATTAGTGGAACATTTCTCACCATATACACTATAAACCCCAGCAGTTGTCTCATTGTGTGGAATATACTGAAACAATGCTCCCTCTCCTTGTTGCTGCCTTCAGTCTGTCGGGTTGTCCACGAGCCACCTCCGCCATGAGGAAAGCACGGCTCTCCGGAGTGGAGATGCTAACAATAAAGCAGCAACGTGCCAGCAATGGTAACTACAACTACCACTCACCTACACAATACAGCAACTGATTTCCAGTCATTGGAAATAAACTGCCATTCAGGGGTAGGATGTAAATAATGAACAACAGGGCTGGGCTTACTTGGCAGTAAGTAAGTTGAGTCTTAATTTGTGACCTGCCCCGGTTCTATTGTAGAGGTGAAGACAGTCACACACCTTGTCCAGCAGAACTCTTACTCAGCTACAGAGTCGTATTGTGTCATTTCTAATGACTCCAGTCCAACATAAAGGCTGTTAATCTCATGTATGACTTGTGTCACTGCTGCTCCTCTGTAGGACTGGAGCATGAAGAGGACATCAAACAGCTGGATGACGAAATCAAAGATTTAAGTGAATCAAATTCACAAGTGGAAGCAGACATGATCAAACTCAGAACACAGGTAAGTCCCCTCCGCTGTGCTGCATGTTTCGGCCCGTGTTTCTGTTTATCTGTGTGAATACAGAGCTGCACCGTAACATCCTGTCGCCCGCCCGTCCTCTCCTCAGATCACAACAATGGAGTCCAGCCTGAAGTCCATAGAGGAGGAAAACAAGGTGATTGAACAGCAAAATGAATCTCTCCTGCATGAGCTGGCCAACCTCAGCCAGTCACTGATAAACAGTTTAGCTAATGTCCAGCTCCCTCATATGGTAAGGGCCACCAGGAACGGCAAGCCGGCAAGTCGCAGAACATAGCTAACCGTAGCATCATAGCAGCTTATTCATTTATCTGTGCATTTAACCAAAGCCGATTGTGCATGCTTAGCCTAAAATGTGGAGCATTGCTTGTCTTTCCGAACAGTGAGGGGGAGTTGTGAAATGAGGTTTGATTGGGCATTTTTTAACAACAGAAATCTGTGCTACATTCAGAAGTACAAAAGTGTTTAAACAGTAGTTTATATTGAGGTTTTGTCTATACTTTTAGAAGGATATAATGATAACAGGCTTTATTGTGAAGTGTATACCAAATTAGTTGAATTGTTTGTTTGTTTTGTTTTTTTGCTTTTTTACTAAATATCCATGTGCTTCAGACACCTTCTTCTATTTGCTATCATTCTATCTTTCTTTTTTTTTTGCTCTTGAAGATACAGTAGTGTTTTGTAGTGATCACACATCCTGTTTTTCATCCTCCACCATGCCATTATTTCATGATATCCTCTTGCATAATAGATTAGTTATTATTAGGGCTGTCAAAGTTAATAATGCGTTAACGCAATTTCATTTTAACGCCACTAATTTCTTTAACGCATAAACGCAACAGTTTTAAAGCTAGACTGGTATCATATGAAACCAGCAAACCTAATGAATCCGTTGGTACCCATCATGTCATACTAGCTTGTCGCAAAGGAGGATAAATAACACTCCAAATTTGTGCAAAATTTTGGCGAGGAAAAACTGTCATGTCCATTTTCAAAGGGGTCCCTTGACCTCTGACCTCCAGATATGTGAATGTAAATGGGTTCTATGGGTACCCACGAGTCTCCCCTTTACAGACATGCCCACTTTATGATAATCACATGCAGTTTGGGACAAGTTATAGTCAAGTCAGCACACTGACACACTGACAGCTGTTGTTGCCTGTTGGGCTGCAGTTTGCCATGTTATGATTGGAGCATATTGTTTTATGCTAAATGCAGTACCTGTGAGGGTTTCTGGACAATATCTGTCATTGTTTTGTGTTGTTAATTGATTTCCAATAATAAATATATACATGTATATTTGCCCACTCCCATGTTGATAAGAGGATTAAATACTTGACAAATCTCGCTTTAAGTAAAATTTTGAACAGATACTAAATTTTTCGTTAATTGACAGCCCTAGGTATTATATTAATTATTCCTTAGTTTAGAACTTTGACTGAGTGGCAAACTATTCATATAATCATATCCTCCTTTTATATTTCAGCATTTGTTCAGATCAGTCCATGATGCCGGAGTAAAATGCATTTAAGCAGTTAGGATTTGACCTCCTTGTAACCATGGGCTGGCTTGGCTCTGTTTGTCCTGTATGTCTTCATCTATGTCCAGCTTCTGTTTCCCCAGTTAATTTGAGGTCTCCTGTATGTGGCTGTATATCAAATACTGCCACCTAGTGTTTAAATGTATGAATGACAACTTAGTTTCTCAAATCTAGCTAATAGAAATGTGTCCCTCTCCTTCCATAGAAACCACTGGCACACAAAGAGCCTCCTCTGAGGAACAACAGCTGCTTACAGCTGCACCAGCAAGTAAGACAATGAATTATATCATTGATTTGTTCATGATTCAATATTGTTTTTCACTTCCTCTATAAATGTTGTCATTATTATGGAAGCAAAAAAAAGCCATAAGGATTTGAATCTGAAACTGAAAGTTTGTGAAACTTAATCAATACTGAATACTTAATGTTGACATTTATTTCAGAACTTATTATAGCCTATTACAAAATTTTCTGACACCTTAAAGGGTCACTTCTGCATTTTTCAACCTGGACCCCATTTTCCGCATGTTTTTGTGTCTAAGGGACTAATTGGGACAACACTTTCTGAAATTGGTCCAGTAGTGAGGGAGAGCGCTGTAGACGGCAGCTGCTCACAGGCTGCAATGTAGTCCTATTGGGGCAAGCTGGCACCATCATTTACGTCCACTAAAAGTGCTTGTTTTTGCCATGACAGGCTCTGACTGTTATTTTAAGTGTCTGACAACATTATGGAAAGCGTCTCACTCAAGGAGAAGTCTCGTTGTGAAATCTGGCGAGGTGACGTGTTGCTGGAAGACCTTGGTGGAATAGTGGAATACGTCCATGGTGGCAACCAGTGATTGTTGTGTTGGAATACAGAAAGCGTAGCTTAGATAGATAGATAGATAGATAGATAGTAACTTTATTGATCCTGAGGGAAATTCAAGTTTCCAGCATCACAGTTCCATAGTGCAAAAACATGTTAGTAAAAAGGCAGTAAAAAAGTTAGTAGTGCAAAGTACAAGAGAGATGAAGAAAACTGTTAAAACTGTTAAAACTGAATATAGTGCAGGGTAACAGCTGTGATACACGACTATTAAAAAGTGCAGAAGAGACTGTTAAAAATGAGTAGGCTATAGTGCAGGGTAACTCCAGTAGCTTAGTCTAAAGTGCACTGTATGGATTATTATCTGTTCTGCAGACCAACAGTGTTATCTCAAAGATTTTTAATGTCATGGCTGAATATTTAGATGATTTCCACAATGTGGATGAGAAAAAATTGTTGTCCCCTTTAGTCACTCAGACACTAAAATAGACCCTTTTACTGCCGACGTCATGATTACGTCACGGTGTTAGCTGGAGGCTAACTGCAAGACTGGAGGCTAACACTAGCAGTGGGCCAAAGTTACACATCGAAAATGTCATCTTGCTGTGTGGTTGGGTACCATAATCAATATTGCAAACGTTTGAGATGACAAACTAGGATTCGATGCTCTAGCGAGCTACAATATCGGCGAAGGGTTTCAGAGATGGAGAGAAAATGTTGCTAATATTTAGCCTTCTGCTAACCACAGCTAATGGCTCATGGCTGCAGTTAGCAGAAGGCTCAACTATTAGCAACCCTTTCTCTCCATCTCTGAAACACTTTGCCGATATTGTACGACTGACTTTACTGAAGGATAGTTAACTATAGGCATCCAAAGATTTATACGCCCTCAGTTTATCTTTACAGCGCTGCTGTTGGCCACCAGCCTGCTGGTCGACGGCTGGCTACTTAGCTAGCTTGATAATTCTGCCATGGTGTCACTCAACACTGGTTACAGAAGATGAGCCCAGCAGCTGTGCTGGGTCTAACGGCCCCTCTGCCTCACTCCTCGCCACTAGGAGACTACTTTGCCAGGAGGAGAGCAGGTGTTAGCTAGCTAGCTTGTCAGTCGTCCTTTCCTCCTGAAATATCATTAGTCTGCCAGCGGCATCGGAGTCGGCTAATCTGGTCCCGTTGGTTAATGTTAGTTTTCTCAACTACCACTGGTTGTGAGTGACTGACCACCAATTTTCAAAACAAACTAATATTTTCTTCAGCCATTGTTAAAAAAAAAGCCAACAAAACTTCCTAGCCAACATTAGCTAACATGTTCAGAGAATTATTCTGCCTCCACTTAAAGGGACTATTTGTAACTTTCAGAAATGCTTGTTAACAGCAACACCTGTGGCCGTTAAGTCAACGACAGTCAGCGTCGGGCTCGCGCTTTGCTCGCTCTACATAGACATGAAGGAGCATCGCTCAACACAGTGAGGTGACACACGTCAGCTAAAAGCACAATATCACTCTATATTTCAGCTGCTTGGCAGTAATGTTATCTGACCAGACGAAGGTCTCTCCATGAATCACTGCTGATCCTAGTGTTGGCTTTTCCTGCCTCAGCCTCCGGGGCTGAAGCAGGAAGAGAAACGTTATCGTCTCTGACCTGCGCCCGCAGGGAGACACCAGCACCCGGTCAGAGACGATAACGTTTCTCTCTGCGGAGCCCCGTCACTTCACAAGACACGGGAAACCTCTGTTGGTCTGGAGGAGCTGCAGCAGTTATTTCTGCACAAACGTCCACTGTACATTCACTAGATATTCTCAGAGCTAAACTAACTCTTCTGCAGTGTGTAGTGTGCGCGCATGCACGTGAGGTGGAGCGAGCTGAGTGAAGGCAGGCAGGCAGAGGAGCAGAGTACAGCAGAGACTCCGGTCCTGGAGACCAAAGCTACGGTCTCCCCCGCGTGCTCCGACTGCGGCCAACACTGTTTAACAGACGGGCTTCACTAAATAGAACTTTGAGGTTTGGGGCTTCCGTGTAGTTTGTGTTGGAGTCTTGTCTGAACAGCGTAGTCACACGCGAGTGCGCATATGTGAGCGCGCATGGGAAACCGAGCCGGTAGATTTATACGTGTAAAAAGTTACAAACAGTCCCTTAAACGCTCCGCCCACAAAATACGTCATCATGTTTACGAACAGAAAAGGGGTCTATAGGGTCCAGGTTGAAAAATACCAAAGTTCCCCTTTAAATCCTCCCTCACCTCTAATAGTTCTCCTCTAATAGCTTCCATGTTGTGTTTTTGGTCCTGCAGGAGCCAATAAGCGAGCAGAACTTTGACGCCTACGTCACAACTCTAACGGATATGTACTCAAACCAGGACCAGTACCAGAGCCCAGAAAACAAAGCCTTGTTGGAAAACATCAAGCAAGCTGTTCAAGGGATCCAGGTGTAACCATTCAGCAAAGGGAGACTTTTGTTCGCCCAGCAGGTGAAGGCGATGTATCAAATCCACATACAAACAGGCAGTGACGGTTCGGTGCAGTATCTTATATAGTGTTATATATTCTAAATTCTGTTCTCTCAACGAAAAAAAGAGGTATGATGCTAAGAAAGACCTCGAAATCATCTTCTTTCTTTTCTTTTCGGGCCTTGCTTTGAGGAAGAACATAAAAGAGTAAACGGCAAAATAGTTTTTGAAGACATTCACATTTTGTACGTTTTCATATGAGCTGACATAGTGTCATGTAATGTTTCTAGCTGCTCATGTATGCACATTTTTGGTGTATATTTCTGAACAGTAAGCTGATGATAACGGGGACGCCAGTTCTTTTTATTGCTTGACGACAAAGCATTTTAGATGAACAAAAAAAAAACTGGACAGTGAAATAAAAATGAAAAAAAAAAAACTACAAGCAAGGAGAAGCTACTTATTTTTCTCCTCACTGGATGATTTTGGACTTTTAGATGTTTTTTTCTTCTTCTTCTTCTTCTTCTTCTTCTTCTTCTTCTTCTTCTTCTTGCGTGTAGATTGTTCAAGAGCAAGAACTGGTTTGCGAATCGCTTTATTTTCTGACAATGCTTGAGAAACGTTTGTGTTTTTGTTTCGATGAAGAAAAAAAAAACAGATGTGTAGCTGTAGGTGGGGGCATTTTTAACTGGTGCTGTAAATGAATCCGGAGAGGAAACTGACCTGATGTATGTATGAATGTATGTATGAATAGTTCTATTGTAAACATCATTACACGGAAACCCGATGGTGGAAATCCCATTATCTAGGAGAGCCAATTGATTCCTAGAGGAACACATCTGTGCGGTGCATGTTCACATCCTTAACTAATCTCAAATAGAAACGATGTGTAAAGACAATGACCTATAGACCACATTCTAGCCTTTCTAGTGTCAAATCTGCGCAATTTGGAGACTTGTGTTGCTTGGATCAAGAAACGTCTCAGCAATATAATAACTAAATCATTTGTTTATAGTGGGTACAGGATGCAATCTGCAAAGGATAAAAAAAAAGGTTGGGTATATGCAATTTCTTGTTTATAAGCATAGCGGGGTAACATGAATCTTTTTAATATAGCCTATGTAAAATATTGATTTTTATACAAATCTTTTAATACAAAAAGTCTTTTTAAAAAAGAGGAGGGAACCTGGACATTGAGTTTTAAGAGCGAAAGTATATGAGTTCCACTTTTTTTCTGTACGATTTTGCACAGGGACACCTTCGTTTCCATGTTTTGATGTTCTTACAGAAACTAAAAGCAGTTACCCGAGAGCCTAAAAGGAGGGTTTCCGAGGGTTTTGTAAAGAGTATTTATAGAGTATGACAGCGGGACTTACAGGGTCACTGTCCCCACTTATGTGCCAGTAGACTATTTGCACTTGTCCTTGAAGATATTATCCTAGCGTACGGCGGCGTGCAATTTTCCAGATGACCTCTTTGGCACACGATTGGAGCAACCAACTGCTTGGAGCCACTGCAGGCGTGGATTTAGTACCACTGAGAGAGGAAGAACAGGGACTTGAAATCAGAGAGGAGGAGGATTATAACCATAGCAGTTATACTGTAGGCTATTATCAAGTGTAAAAACATTGTTCTTTCATTTTTGCTATGTTTTAGGAAGATGAAGTTATCCCCCAGCAGCACTTTATATCTAATCACTGTACAAAGGATTAAATAGTCAATCAATTCAAGGTTTTAAAAAAGCTGAAGAGATGGTGAGACGAGACCTTCGAGGGGTGATACAATCCAGCGTCGCGCCCATATGCCTGACTGTATGCACCCCTCCATTCTGTTGTTCTAGTTGTTAGCGATCATGTTCAGAATTGCCTTTTTGAGAGCTAATGCAAAAGGTGCTTGTCGTTCACCTGATTGAATCTCATCTATTGTACTTTACTGTCCTCTTTCAGGACTCTACTACCCATCATCCATGACTGCATACGCCTTTTTCCACAGCACCGTGTCTGCAGCTTTTTGCCAATATAGTAATGCTTCAGTAGAGTAATAGCTAGTACCAGTTTTTGAATTAATTCTCATTATCAGTAAAAAGGGAAAATGGATTTTAAAGCACAAACCGGCTGCTCATCTGATGTTGGTACATAAATAACAAATCTGAATAGAGTTATTCGTGACTATCTATAGGGAACACAAACAGGTCGTCACATATTTAGAAAGCGGACTTTTCATAGAAATTATTGTGAATTCATCAGAGTTTATTATTTTCTTTGAGCCGATTCATTTCGAGATTGTTTTCAGTGACCATTAACAAAGACAGGATTTTGTATAAACTATTGTGCTCTCTGTGGAACTGAAGTTTGATTTATTTTTGTACTACACAGCATGGATTTGTTGACATTTTAATTTTGCTATAAATGTGTGAGATCACAAGTTGCTGTGATATTTCATTTATAAATTGTGAACTTTGTACAATTTTTGTCATGCTGGATGTTGACACATCTTACTCTGAATAAAGAAAAAAATGTGTTGCCAGAGGCCTGTAAAATTATTTATTTGTGTGCTCATTACAGATTTATACCCCATCTTCATTTATGGAGGACAGACCCTGCCAAAATAAAAAATAAATAAATAAATGACTCGATAAATACATAAATGTCATTAAATGTAGCAAAAGTAATATTAAATATACATGTAGTCATTAATTAATTGATAAAATGTGACATAAATTGATATTTCTGTTTTAATTTGCTTTTTATTTATTTATCTTTGTATTAATTCCCTTATGTACTTACTCTTCTGTTTACTTTCCATTTTTAATTATTTGTTTTATTTATTATTTATTTATACATTTATTGTCATTTATATTTGCATTCATTAATTTATTTTATATTTATTTTGAAATGTATGTATTTATTTATGTGTTTAAGCATTTATTTATTTATTTCTGCATGATTTTCCCTTTGCACTTCAACCCTTATTTATTTCCCAAACTTATTTATTTCTGTCTTCTATTCGTTATACATTTATTCATACATTTGTTTTTTACTATTATTCATGCATTTCTGCTTCATTATGCAAATGAGGGGCGTTGCTTTCATGTCATGTTATGCTTTCAGTCTTAGCAATCAAAATCCTCATGCAAAAATAAATAAATGCTTAAATAGATAAATATATTTAAAAATAAATATAAAATAAATAAATACATGCAAAAATAAATAAATAAAAAAGAAATGCAAAAATAAATACATAAATTCAAATACATTTAAAAATGCATAAACATAAATACATAAATAAATAAAAGTGGAATAAACAGAAGAGAGAATAAATAAGGGAATTAATACAAAGGTAAAAATAAAAAAAATTAAATTAAAACAGAAATATCAATTTATGTCACATTTGATCATTTATTTAATGACTACAATTATTTTAAAAATATTTTTTTGACACTTTTAATCACATTTATTTATTTATCGAGTCATTTATATATTCATTTATTTTTATTTTGGGAGGTTCTGTCCTTCATACTTCATGTTCGAGTACATTTTATGTATATAGCCCAGTATCACAAATCACAACTTAGCCTTCCAAGGAGCTTAACTGGTACAGTACACATATTCCACCAACAGATGTCAGCAAACCTAAACTACACCATAGTTGAACCTTATGCTGTGTGCCTGTCAAAGATGAATCATTCCAGTGACTTGCTGATGAAAAGGAAGTTCATTTTAACTAAATTAAATGGAGTTCAAATCATAACCACTGATTTGCAAACTATCCTCAGATGATCCTTTTGTTGTTGTTAATCACTGATGGAGCCGTGCAAAAACAATTAGAGCAAACTACAATTTTCCTCACTTTATATTGGAATACCTCTGTGTGACCGGCTCACTCATTAAGATTCAGAAGCAGCCAATTGAATTTATCATTTAGCCGAGATAATCTACTTCTTAATGGAGCCATTAAAGAAGGCTACACGCCCCTGTTCCATGTTGATCTCTTCTTCTCTCTCTGTCTCTCCCATTCAAGTGCACACCTCATCTTGAAATGGTTGTTGAAAATAACCAGCCTGTCAGTTGAGTGAGACCAGAGGCCTGTACTACAAAGCCAGTTCAACATACCCGGGGTATCTTCTCGTTATCTGGCTTCACTAATCCTAACAATCGAGTTCCCACTAAACAGTCCTACGAAGGTGGTTATCAACTTGGTAAATCAACCCAGGGTTATGATGGTACATGTCCACAGGGGCGTTTTTTATCGCGACGGGACGCGCCGCTTTCCAGCATTGGACGCTTGGTGGGCCGTCACACAAGGCTCTCTCCACCTGTTTGGACGAACGCTTTCCCTCCTTGAGCTGCTACTACTAGCTTTCAAACCGGAAAAAAATGGAGGCTCGTTTGGAAACTTTCTTCTCTTATTTCGCGAAAAAAGTTCACTGAAATGTGTTTCTGAACACATTTGAGGCGAGAAATAATCCCTGCAGTTGTTGAATCTGTCTTTATTTTGGATCGATAACGTTTATTTTAAAAGATTCTCTGGAGTTTCGAGAGGCATGACGCTACGTCTCTCGAATAGCGCCGCCACCAGCCTACCAGAATGCATTGCACTGCTGCTTACATTGACAATGAATGGGGAGCGTGGAAAGGACGGATCCTGTCGATACATACCATAACACAGTTGAAGCTGCCAAATGCAGGAAGGATCGAATGGAGAAGCGACATGGAGGACCAAGGAGGAGCGACATGGAGGAGCAAGGAGGAACGACATGTAGGATTGACATGGAGGAGTGACATGGAGGAGCAAAGAGGACCGACATGGAGGAGTGTCATGGAGGAGCAAAGAGGAGTGACATGGAGGAGCAAGGAGGAACGACATGTAGGATTGACATGGAGGAGTGACATGGAGGAGCAAAGAGGACCGACATGGAGGAGTGACATTGAGGAGCAAAGAGGAACGACATGTAGGAGTGACATGGAGGAGCAAAGAGGAATGACATGTAGGAGTGACATGGAGGAGCAAAGAGGAACGACATGTAGGAGTGACATGGAGGAGTGACATGGAGGAGCAAAGAGGAGTGACATGGAGGAGCAAGGAGGAACGACATGGAGGAGTGACATGGAGGAGCAAGGAGGAGCGACATGGAGGAGCAAGGAGGAACGACATGTAGGAGTGACATGGAGGAGCAAAGAGGAACGATATGTAGGAGTGACATGGAGGAGCAAGGACGAACGACATGGATTGGATGGTTGGGGTCAGGTTAGAGGGGGTGGAGAGCAGAGACAAGGGGTTGGGGTTAGGGTTAGAGGGCTGGGGGTCAGGGTCAATGTGGGAAGGGGAATAGGAGCTAGTGACAGAGGGAGGGGGGGGGAGAAAGAAACAAGATATGGTTAGGGTTTAAAAGGTGAGTTTATAAATAGAAATGGTAGTGGGTCAGTGGGCTGCGGACTGCCCCTTCACCTGGGAGTCCGAGGTTCAAGAACAGGTAAGTGTTAAAATCGAGGGTACCTGCACAAAATAAATGACTATGGTTAAAATTCAGCTTAGTGAGGGCCATACCAGGGACTGGAGGGTAAAATATTTTTTATTCATAATTAAAACTAAAGGACATAGATAAAACATTAATAAAGATAAGTCATATAATACATAAATGTATAGTGCTGGCGTAAATCCGCAAGTGCTGAGGCAAATGGCGGGCAAGTTGGACAAAAACGGTTATGAATATAATTACAAAACATGCATCTATATATAATGTGTGTTAGATAATAAATAATTAAATAATTAATAAATAGTAGAAGATAAAATAAATAATTAAATATTAACAATTTTTGAAGAGTCTCTTGTTGGCCCGTTAGAATAGTTAATCATATGAGGTGTGTGGGGGGGGGGGAGGGTTCTGTGCAGGTCATTCTGTTGGAACTGGGCTGGGGTAAAAAGGTGGGGAAAGTGAGGGGGATCCAAAGAGTGAGGGAGAAAAATGTAAATGGTTAGTTATCGTTGAGGTCTCTGGGTGTAGTTATGACTAGTTTCTATATCCATATGTTTTCTGCTCTCTGTCTCTGCCCCCTGGTCCAGCGATCATTAGATTTGAGTTCTGAAATGATGAGGTGGTCCGGGGAGTGTGTTTGGAAGTGTTGTACTAATGGGGTCTGTAGTCTGCCTTTGGGTTTTGGGGTTTTTACGGAAGGCTGAAATGGGTCTGTGGTTGTGGAATGGTGGTTGATGGGCAAGGATGTTCTGGAAGTTTTGTTTTATATTGTTGTGTAATAATGTGATTTGATGTGAAAAGGTCGAGACTAATGGTATGAGTAGTGGGGGGTAAGGTGGGTTAGGGTTAGGTACCTGGGTTGGGGGGTAAGGGTTACGGTTAGGGTTAGGGTTGGGAGGGTTAGGGTTAGGGTTAGGGTTGGGAATGGGATACAGACCCTGGTTCGGGAAGGGGAAGGGGTTAGGGTTAGGGTCAGGGTAACAGTTAGGGTTAGGGGTGGCATACAGACCCTGGTTTGGGTAGGGGAAAAGGGTTGTTCGTGAAATTGGGGGAGAAGGCCTATCGGAATTGAGGACCTGGGGGGGAGTGTGTTGGTTGTGGGAGCCAGTGAGAGCGAGGGAAGCCAATGTGTTGTTTTTGATGGAGTGGAAGTATTGTTTGGAGTATCCTCGCTGTCTGAGGCTGTTAAAAAGTGTACTGGTGGCTTGTTCAAAGTCTGATTGTTTGGAGCAAATGCGGTGGAACCGGATGAGTTGTGATTTTATTATTCCTTTAAATGTGTGTTTGGGGTGGTAACTTGATTTGTGTAATAGTGCGTGGTTATCTATGGTTTTGAAGAAGACTTTGGTAAGTATTTGGTTATGGCCGGATTTAGAATTTTAGAGAAAAACTGTGGTGTCTAAGAAATTGACCTGATGTGGATCTATGGTGTGTTAAATGGACTTGGTAAATGGACTTGGACTTATATAGCGCTTTTCTAGTCTTCCGACCACTCAAAGCGCTTCACACTACGTGTCAGTATTCACCCATTCACACACACATTCATACACTGATGGCAGAGGCTACTAAGGTGCCAACTTTGACCATCAGGATTTAATCTAAATACTCATTCACACACCGATGGCTATGCCTTCGGGAGCAATTTGGGGTTAAGTGTCTTGCTCAAGGACACATCGACATGTGACCCGGAGCAGCCGGGGATCGAACCACTGACCTTCCGATTGGTGGACAACCTGCTCTACCCTCTGAGCCACAGCCGCCCGTGTTTGGTTTTGATGGAAGAATGGTGATTATTGAGGGTGTCAAGGAACCGAGGGAAGAGTGATATGTCATGGTGCCAGATGTCGAAAATGTCGTCTCAGAAAAGGAGGTAAAGGAGGGGTTTGTGGGTGCATTTGGTTAAGGCTTCTCGCTCCCACTCGCTCATGTATATGTTTGCGTAGGAGGGTGCGAATTTTTGACCCATGGCTGTCCCACTGATTTGGAGGAAATGTTTATTGTTGAATGTGAAGTCTTTGTTATTTAAGCAGGTTTCCAAGAGTTGAAGGATGTGTTGGTCTGGTCTTTTGGTGTCCAACACTTTAACCCCTGTAATAAACCTTTCACCACATCCAAAAGCGGACAATGTTTTAAACAGGTACCCATGATCCACCCTGTCAAATGCCTTCTCTTGATCGAGGGCTAAAAGACCAAAGTTTACATTTGAGAGTCGAGCCAAGTCCAGCATGTCGCATATTAAATGGAGATTGTCTAACATTGAGCGACCTGGTACACAGTATGATTGGTCCTTGTGCACAATTGATTCCAAAAAGTTCTTGAGTCTATTGGCAAGGCTCTTGGAATAGATTTTAAAATCCGCACAGAGCAATGCCAGAGGTCTCCAGTTCCTCAAGTCACTCAAATCCCCTTTTTTCGGCAGAAGAGCCAGAACCACTCGACGGCAGCTCAGCGGTAGCTCCCCTGCTTCCACACATTCGCAAAGTACTTCAAATAAGCCTGTTCCAAGTATTCCCCAGAACTTTTTGTAAAAATCCACCGGCAGGCCGTCAATCCCCGGGGCCCTCCCAGGGGCCATTTGAGAGACAGCCTCACTCAGCTCCTGTAGGGTAATGGGCAAGTCCATACTAGTCTTTTGAGACTCAGAGAGTCTGGGTAGGTCCTCCAGCAAGGTTCCAGTACACACATTGTCACACATTTCAGCAGAAAATAAGTCCCCATTAAATTTTGTAACCCCCTCTCGCATTTCACCCATAACCGAGGTTACCCTCCCATCAGCCAAACGGTGCATCTGCTTATCTTCCCCATGTTTCCTCTCTAACCCAAAAAAGAACGCAGTGGGGGCATCCATCTCTCTCAGCATGGAAAACCTCGACCTCACAAGAGACCCTTTTGCCCGCTCTTGGAGATATGCCCCAAGGTCTCTACGCAGTTCAGTTAGATTTTGTTGCATTCCTACTGTGTTGTGACTTACCAGCTCATCTTCAATCCCTCTTATGCTACTTTCTAGCCCACCCAGAACACTCTTGACTTCAGCTGTGGAGAAAGCAGAGTATTGCTGGCAAAAGTGCCTAATATGGGCCTTACCAGCATCCCACCACAAACATAATGAGTCAAATTCTCCTCTCCTGGCCCTCCACCTACTCCAAAACTCCTCAAAGCTCAAGCAAAAGGAGGCATCTTGAAGAAGCTTGGTGTTAAGCTTCCAGTACGGAGACCTCAGAGGGCCTGGTGCAATGGAGAGGTGAGCCAGTGCCAGATGGTGGTCCGAGAAACCAGACGGTACTATGCTCACTTTAACCAGCTTGTTACTATGATGTTTCCAAATGTAAAGGCGGTCTAGCCGTGCTGCACTAACCCTATCTGACACGACCGTTAACCAGGTATATTTTTTGGCATCTGGATGATGGAGCCTCCAGGTGTCTATCAGATCTTTGCTTAAAACAATGTCTCTTAAAACCCCAGCAGCACCCACATGTGGCTCTTCCCCCCTTCTGTCTAAACAGGGGTTAATCGTGCAGTTCCAGTCCCCCCCCCATCACTAAAACCTCATCCATCCCCACCAAATCCAATTCCTGTCGCAAAGCCCCAAAGAGAGCCCCGCGCTCCCTTCCTGTGTTAGGCGCATACACGTTTACAAACACAAAGGATTTGTTCCTGATGTTTGCTCTGACCACCAACAGCCTCCCCTTGGACACTTCCTTATGGGAGGTGATGTTAAGTCCAAGACCTGGCGAGAATAGAACAGCAACACCAGCACTACGATTGGTGCCATGACTTAGAACCTGTGCTCCTTTCCACCAGACCACCCAGTCCACTTCATTTTCCACATCGCTGTGGGTTTCTAGTAAGAACAACACATTAAAATGTTTTTGTTTTACAAATTCAGCCAACACAGCCCTTTTCCCCTGGTCTCTGGCGCCATTGATATTGAGAGTGCCTATACGTAAAACTTCCATAAGAATAGGAAAGGAAAAGATCAAAAATGTGAACGAGAAGAAAAGCCCCACCGGCAGATGTGCATCATGCAACCTATTCATTCTAAACTGTGATCTATGGCATACCTTTCCTCACAGAAGTAGCCCATTTACTGAGCCTATACTTCATTTTGGGAGTCAGGAACGTTGCGTCTGCAGCCTTAGTAGCATGGCTCACAGATTTAAGGAACTTTTTAGGATCTGGGAAAAACCGAGCAAGAGGCACATTTTTCCTATTCTTGGTTTCACTGAGGAAGTGGTTTAGCTCTGTCACTGAGTACAGTTCTTTCTCCTTCTGCTGCTCTATCTCAGACTCAGATGATGAAGATTCCTCCTCTACCCCCGTCAAGCTCCATCCGTTTTCCCGATCCTTCCTGCCTACTCTTTTGATCGACTCCACCCACAGCCCCTGCCCGACTTACCTCCTGGCCCGCCGGGGAACCTTATCAGGCCGTGACTCCACCCCAGAGGGGTTTCCCTCCTCTACCACCATCATTCTCCTCTTCACAGACTCACTACGACCCCTCCTTCCTAGGTGTCCCTGCCCGGAGGCCTCAACCGCATTGACCGCCTCCACCTGGGGAGGGGGCCCCCCTCCTCAACCACTGTTGGCTCCGGCCCTGGGAGTGCAACTGTTCCTGGAGCCGCTTCGGTCCCACCTGTCCCCCCAGCCTCACCACCTGTTACCAACTCTTCTTGCCCATCTCCATCCACCTCCTCCAGTACCTCCTGGCCCTGCTCTCCCCCTGGTGCCCGTGGTTCTGTACCAGCCTGACTTGGTCCCTTCACTCCTCCTCTCCCTGACCGCCGCTCCGCTGTATCCACGCTGTTCGCCTCCACTGTATCCCACTGTTCGCCTCCGCTGTATCCACAATGTTCGCCTCCGCTGTATCCGCACTGTTCGCCTCCGCTGTATCCACAATGTTCGCCTCCGCTGTATCCGCACTGTTCGCCTCCGCTGTCGGCTGGCTCGAGCTGCGCGCGGCGCCCCCCTCAGCCCGTTTTGAGTGCGGGCAGGCAAACCTTTTATGCACGATGTCACCACACTCAAAACACCGCAGACTATCTGTGCTTGCATACATTATATACGAGCGCTCCCCAACCTTCACACTGAAGCTCACATTCAGAGTCTGATCTGCGCTCCTCAGATACATGAACTCTTGCCTACAGAGCGATAAAACGTGCTTCAGGCCTGGGTCCTTACACCCAAGAGCGATCGGTTTAAATCCGCTTGCAAACTTCCCAAAACGGGAGAGTTCACCTGCCAAAGCATCGCTTTTAATGAATGGGGGAACATTGGATACGACAACTCTCGTAGCAGGAGCTGAAAGCGGTGACACGGGCACCATTACTCCCTTTACCCAAACACCGCTAGCCATCACCTGACTAACCAAACTTTCTTTCTTAAGAAAAACCAACACGGCCTTATTCATCCGCAAAGCATAGCCAAGATGTTCACATCCTACCTGTTCGCCGACCGCTTTCAGGACATCTTCCACCGTAGCACCGCTTTCAGGCACACATCTGATACCGTGGCGAAGCGAGACAGCCTCTGTTCCTCCACCCGACTGTGAAGCCATGCTGGCCAGCCCAGCACACGGCCCTGCAGGCCTGCACTCCCCCAAACAAAACTAAGAACCTGCTCCTGAACCAACCACTTAAACCACTTAAATCAATACAATTTAGATAAACTACCAAAACACCTTCCTGTGAGAAAAGGAAAGAAAGAGAAAAGAGAAAGGAAAAGGAAAAAGGGGGAAAAAAGGAAATAGGAAAAAACAAACAGCACACTCCACTCAACTCAACTCTGAGAGCAGAGAGAGAGAGAAAGAGAGAGAGACAGAAAAGAGACAGAAGACTTTTTAAAAATGACTTTATTTACAGTATTGGCACAAACACATGAATTAAACAGACAGACAGTTATCTTCTAGCCTAGACATGCTGCAAACTTCCGATCTCCCTGATGAGACACTGCACATAAAACCTCTTCACATCCCCACTGCTGTTCAAAAGCTTCTACATTCTTCGTGGCCTTGTAGAAGCAGAACTCCAGCCTCAGTCTGGCTTTAACGTTCCGCTTCCACAAGGCCACAACATCACCTACAAGCTCAGTCTGCAGTTTGTCTCTGCGAGTCAGGTATATCGCTAGTTTAGCTTCACCTATCAAGAAATTTAAAATGTGGCACTTTGATTTGTTTTTCTTGTTGTATTTGACTCCACCAATAAAAACAGGGGCATAGAACACAACAGCAAAAAGATTAAAAACACCAGTTCAAATACCAAAAAACTCTGTCAGCCTCCTGCACTCAGTAAAAACATGAAGAACACTCTCAGACTACAGAAAGGGCACTTGTTTAAAACACTGCCATTTAAAACAGACACAAAAGCATTGGTGGTGATGGCACCATGTAAAATCCTCCACTGAATGTCACCAGTCCGCTTTTTCAGAGGGGGGTTATAGAGAGTCCTCCACTGTGGACTCTGTCCCCCCAGTCTGTCCTTCCACGTAGTGGCTGCTCTATTGCACAGGCCCTTTTCGTTGATCACTTTCACACAGTTCATGTACAAAGTCTGTCTGTCTGCTTTGTGCAGGCTCAGCTTCTCCTTATAACAGACCTTAAGGAGAGGACTGTTGAGCTCTGTGGATGCAGGGCTCAGGTGGAGGTCGGGGAAAATGTCTGTGGGGTTGTGCTCAGCCTCTCCTCTGCTGTACCTCAGGAGAAGGCCCCTCTCCCTTACAGAGAGCCTCTGCCTCCAGAGCTCCAGGCATCTCTGGATCAGCCGGACAGATCGCACCCCCAGCACAGAGCTCAGCGCCTGGGCATCAGAGAGCGCCGGCCCCACTGTGTCTACCAGCTGCTTCAGTGTCACGATCTTTGAACTGCACAGCTCCCCCATCAGTCCAGGCGTGGCGCTGCTGCAGACATCCAGTCTGCCACCACAGACTAAAGGCGCCTTCAACAACCAGTGCAGAGAGTCAAACTCCTGAAAATGTGTCCAATTAAAAAGAGCACAGGATTTAAAAACACCCTGATAAAAAGGAGGCAACCCACTTAACTGTAAAAATTTAAAATCAGTTAAAAACAGAGCATCATCCAGTCCCAAGTTATTAACACGCCTGAGTATGCAGCTGGCCACGTCCCTCCACACTAAATCAGAAGGCTCTGTTAGATACCGCTGAATAAAGCGTATCCTGAAGGTGGCTGTTCTACTGGCCAGGTGGACGAGGCCCTGGCCCCCCTCCTCCCTAGATAAAAACAGAACTGACTGTGGCACCCAATGCAATCGATCCCAGAAAAAATGAACCATATTTGCCTGAATCTGGGCTAACAAGCCTGATGGTGGATCCAAACAGGCCAGCCGGTGCCACAGCAGAGAGGCTACAAGATTATTTAAAACCAACACTCTTCCTCTGTAAGACATGTGTGAGTGAATCCATCTTCACTTCAACAGTTTGCCCTCCACCTTTTCAATAATATTCTCCCAGTTCTTTTTTACCACATTTTCATTCCCTAGATAGATGCCGAGATATTTAAGACCATCTTTCTTCCAGGTCAGGCTTTGAGGGAGAACCGGGAGGCCCCCACGCCACTCACCAACAGCAAGAGCTTCACTCTTTCCCCAGTTCACCCTCGCAGCCGACACTTATTAGTAATACCAATTAATGTATTAATATCTTGCTGATCTTTTATAAAAACAACAACATCATCAGCATAAGCAGATAAAGACACATTGCTAGTAAAACCAGGTAAAAACAGCCCTTGAACACTCAAACGTATTTTATGAAGGAGGGGTTCCAGGGAGAGTGCATAGAGCATCCCAGACAGTGCACAGCCCTGCCGTATGCCCCTATACACTCTAAAAAGAGCACACAAGCCACCATTGATCTTTAGCACACTCTCAATGTCACTGTACAGCACCCGGATCTTGGCAATAAGACCAGTGCTGAACCCAAACTTCTCCATGGTCTTCCAGAGGAAACGGTGTTCAACGCGGTCAAATGCCTTTTCTTGATCTAATGCGATCAAGCCAGTATTCACACCCAATGAACTGGAGACCTCCAGAACATCCCGAATATGGTAGACATTGTCTACCATAGACTTGCCGGGCACATAGTACGTCTGGTCCCGATGGATGACGTGCTCCATAGCATCTCTCAGCCGGGTGGCCAAGGCTTTGGAGAGGATCTTATAGTCTGTACAGAGGAGAGACACAGGGCGCCAGTTTTTTATATCCTGCAGATTACCTTTTTTTGGAAGGAGGGTTGAGACAGCCCTCCGGCAGGACAAAGGCAAGGAACCAGAGGCAAGGCTCTCATTAAACACCTCCAGCATATCTTGTGACAAGATATGCCAAACCGCTTTATAAAACTCTACACTGAGGCCGTCGATGCCTGGGGCCTTCCGGCCCTGCATGCTCTGGAGGGCAGCATGCAACTCTTGTACAGACAGGGGGCGCTCTAGCTTGGAGTTGGTCTCCTCAGAGACCTGAGGCAGTCCATCACAGAACTCCTCAAACAGTTCTCCATTCTCTTCGTACTCACTCTGAAACAGTGAGGAGTAAAACTCCATAGCTCTCCCCCTGATCTGTCCTGGTTCCGTCAGCTCCTGCCCTGTGTCTGTTAGCAGGGAGTGTATCATCTTCCTCTGCCCGTGCTTCCTCTCCAAGCCAAAAAAGAAGCCAGAGGGAGCATCCATCTCAGCTATATTTTGAATTCGGGACCGAACCAACGCACCTTGTACTTTTGTGTCCAGCAGGTCAGCTAAAGCCATCTTTTTAGTCCTGAGGATTTCAATACATCCTCGATTTCCTGTGGACTCACTAAGATGTTCTAGTTCCACTATCTCAGTCTCCAGATCTCTGATAGATCCGGTAATGTGACGTGTGACATTGAGCGTGTGCTGCTGACATTATAGTTTTATCTGAGTTTTTCCATGGTCCCACCACTGCCTTAGACAGGGAAATTCATTTTTCCTCTGTCTAAAACCAGTCCAGAAATAATTAAAAGCCTCTCCAAAACTTTGGTCAACAGCTAAAACCGAATTAAAATGCCAGTAAGCGCTTTTGGGTAAAATATTCCTAATAAAAATACTACATAAAACCAAAGAATGATCTGTAAAACCAACTGGCAAAATCTTACACATTTTAAACACACTAAAATGATGTTTAAAACAATAAAAGCGGTCAAGGCGAGCCAAAGACATTCTGTTGTCTCTTACGTGGGACCATGTGTACTGTCTGCAGCTTGTGTGCATCATTCTCCACACATCCACCAGGCCATGGGAGTAGACCAGCTGCTTCAGAGCCTGCTGAGAGACTGGATGAGGCTCTGCATGATTTCGATCTAAAACGTCATTCTCAGTACAGTTAAAATCCCCACCTAAAAACAAATAATCAGATGACCTATAATCTTGTATTTTGTCATTGATTTTCTCTAAAAAGAGTTTCCTCTCTGCACCGTTGTTTGGAGCATAAATATTAATAAAAAAGACAGTAAATTTATCAAAACCAGCTTCAACTAAAAGACACCTCCCCTGAATGACACGCTCTATTTTCAGTGACATTGGGGTAAAAGCTTTAGAAAACAGGATACCAACCCCTGCACTGACTGCAGTATTATGGCTAAAATGACCTCCCCTTCCCATTCTCTATACCAATCAGTTTCATTATTACTGTCACTATGTGTCTCTTGTAAAAATAAAATATCTATATGTTTGAGTTTAGCTGTTTCATATATTGTAGCTCTTTTCTTAATTTCTCTGGCCCCGTTTACATTCAAACTCCCAACTTTAAAAGTATTCATAAAAGGTGAAAGGTTTAAAACAATACTAAAAATAGCCAATAACCTAATCAAAATACAAATTAGTGCCTTTCCCATCATTTAACAAATTAGTTTTTTAACTTTCAGGATCAGTTTCTTTAATCTGAACACTTCTTGATCAGTAAAATCAGATTCAGCTTTATTCCTTATGTGACGTCTGGCTGATGGAAAATATTGTTCCAAAATTACTCCCTTCATGTTTTTTGTTTCCTGAAGAAAAGTTTTCAACATTTTTTCTGTATACGCCCTATCTTCCTGGTTGACTGATTTCTGAGTGTGTGACAGATCACTGTCATCAGAGACGCAGCCGCTGTTAGTCAATGCTGACTAACAGCTCAGCTCTCCTGTCTGCCTGTCTGCCCGTCTGCCTACTGGCCTTAGCCCCTACATCCACATACTTTTTCTTACTGCGACGTTTCTGTGGGATTGAAGCCTCCTGCTCCATCATCTCCACACCCTCAACTGCCTGCTCATCACATGCTTCACCTGCCTTACCCGTCTCACTTACCTTACCTGCCTGCTCACCACATGCTCCACCTGCCTTAACTGTCTCACTTACCATACCTGCCTGCTCACCACATGCTCCACCTGCCTTAACTGTCTCACTTACCATACCAGCCTGCTCACCACATGCTTCACCTGCCTTACCTGTCTCACTTACCATACCTGCCTGCTCACCACACGCTTCACCTGCCTTACCTGCCTCACCTATCTCAACTGTCTGCTCACCACAAACTTGACCTACCTGCCCAATACCTCCCTCACCTACTTGCCCAACACCACCCTCACCTACCTGCCCAACACCACGGTCACCTGCCTGCTCACCCTTGTTTTTACCTGCCTCACCTTTCTCACTTACCTCACCTTCCTGAACCATAGTTACCTCAGCTAGTTTACCTGCCTCACCTCCCTGTTCTTCACATACTGCACTGGTCTCACATTTTGTATCCGTCTGTATCTCAGTTTCCTGTCCTTTCTGTCCACTGTCATCACTCTTCTCCCCCTCATCACACACCTTAGCACTGTTTACCTGTTTTGTCTGTCCCTCACTGCTCCGTGAGCCCGCAGCGCTGTCCGCAGCTCTGCTACACTCAGACTCGCTCGGACCCTCGGAACCGATACCGGGTCGGCTCGCAGCAGCGCGCCACCCACCGGCTCCGCGCCCCCCGGTGCCAGGTCCCACAGCCGCGGAGTCCAGGGCCGCAGAGCGCCGCCCCCCCCGGAGCCGAGCGGAGCGGAGCCGGCCCGGTTCGGACAGGCTTTGACCATATGTCCCTCTCCACCACAACCA
Organism: Sebastes umbrosus; assembly: GCF_015220745.1. Taxonomy (NCBI): domain Eukaryota; kingdom Metazoa; phylum Chordata; class Actinopteri; order Perciformes; family Sebastidae; genus Sebastes; species Sebastes umbrosus. The sequence goes on along the minus strand of NC_051284.1, from coordinate 859,910 downwards.
AAACACTTCATCACAGAGGAAGTAGCGAATAACACATAATCAAAGTCATCTACTCTCACATGAAGGCGAACATTGAATTCCTCAGTGCGATTCTGCAGTATCATGTCAAATTGTCTCCGATGGGAAACAACGTGTTTTAATAGTGGAGATTTACATCCAGACAGTACCTTTTTAATAGGTGAGACTATCTTACCGTGTCTGGATAACTCCCTGCTCAGGAATTCATCACTTATGAACGGAGGGACATTTGACAGAGAGATCTTTGTTGTGGGTTGAGTCAGTGGCAGCACTGACTCAAACAAACCACCAATACTGACCCCAGTCTCCACCAGGCGGTTTACCTGTTCCACCTTCTCCAGGGACAGCATCATTCATCCGGGCTGCAGATTTTACCGAGGTATGCCCAGTCACCTCTCCAACGGCAAGGGCGACCTCCTCCACGGTGTGCGGAGACCCGGCACCCACTTTAATGCCGTGTCTCCACGACAGCCGGGAGAAATCCCCGCCGCCTACCACCATGGCGTGTGAGACGCCAACTAGCCAGACAAAGGCCTGGCTGGTTGGCGTGTGAGATGCCAACCAGCCAGACAAAGGCCTGGCTGGCAAAACACAGAAAAAAAACTAAACTAACATATAAACCAACAAAACACACCACTAACACTTAATTAAACTACACTGACAAATACATTAAAGAAAAAAGACAGAAAAAGACAGAAAAAGATTGAAAAAGATTGAAAAACGCAATCACAACCGCTCTCAAACGCTCACCACGCTCCATTCACTCAGAGAGAGAGAGACCAGAGAGAGAGACCAGAGAGAGAGAGAGACCAGAGAGAGAGAGACAGAGAGCGAGACAGAAGAGAGAGAGAGAGAGAGAGAGAGAGAGAGAGAGAGAGAGAGAAAGAGAGAGAGAGAGCGACCAGAGAGAGAGAGAGAGAGACCAGAGAGAGAGAGAGACCAGAAAGAGAGGGAGAGAGACAGAGTAGAGGGAGAGAGAGACAGAGTAGAGAGAGAGAGTATAGAGAGAGAGAGAGGGAGAGAAACAGAGTAGAGAGAGAGAACCAATAAATTTGAACCAATAAAATTGAACCAATTCTACTGTATGGTAGTGAAGTGTGGGGTCCTCTTGCAAATCAAGACTTTGATCCGTGCTGAATTAGGCCAATTTCCCCTTTTAATTAGGATACAAAAAAGAGCCATTAAATTCTACAACCACCTAAAAACAAGTGACCCTAACTCCTACCATTACAAAGCTCTCCATTGCCAAGAGGAGAACATAGAGAGGAGTCCCCTCAGCCAGCTGGTCCTGAGGCTCACCTCCTCTAACAGCACCAGGCCTGAGGATAGCCCTCACACTATCTGGACCAACCAAATTATAGCTAAAGAAAAAGAAAATTACATCAACTATTGGACATCCACCACAAAAAGTCAACACAAACTTCAATGCTATTTGGCTCTAAACAGACAGTACACAGTGGCAGACTATCTGACCACCGTGACTGACCAGAAACAGAGAAAGACATTTACTATGTACAGACTCAGTGATCACAGCCTGGCCATAGAGACTGGCCCACACAGGCAGACCTGGCTGCCTGGAGAAGACAGGCTGTGTCAGCTCTGCCCACAGAGACAGGTGGAGACAGAGCAACATTTCCTGCTTCAATGTAGCACATACGACGAAATTAGGGAAAAATTCTTTACAAAAATGAAATGTAAACTCCAAGATTTCGATTCCCTCTCTGACCAAAATAAAATACATCTACTTGGAGAAAATAGTGTCATCAGCATAGAAGCTGCAGGATATGTCAGTGCATGTCACAGCCTGAGAGACAACCACAACAACACATAATATATGGAACTCCCACTCTGCCTTTTATTTACTCCTCTAATTCATGGTTTGTTTGTTTGTTTTGTTTTTTGTTTTTTTATATATACATTTGATATTGCAATATATTGTTATTAATTGTTTTTATCTGTTTGTTTTACTGACACAACAAACTTGAATTATTTCTGTATTGTTTTCTACCATTTCCATGTTCTTATTAAATATCTATATATTGTAATTTGCTTAATGAATTGTATATATGTGTATATGTTTTTGTTTTTATTTTTTAATTTTGTTATTATTATTATTATTGAATTGACGCTTTGGCAATATTGTTCACCTGACAGTCATGCCAATAAAGCAAATTGAATTGAATTGAATTGAATTGAGAGAGAGTAAAGAGAGAGAGGGAGAGAGACAGAGTAGAGAGAGAGAGAGAGTAGAGAGAGAGAGCAATATGACAGAGAGAGTTCTGAAGAAGTTAGCAGCATCTTGATGAGCTCTTGAATTTATTCCACTTTTGTTTTAAAATGAGATAAACTTTTACTATTTTTTTGGCAAAAATCAGAAGAGGAAACAACGGTTTAGAGGAATTACCTCCCTGGAAGAAAAAAAAAAGGATCAGCAAGCGAGAAACTTGGAGAAGTACTGCTCAGCTGAAAAGCCCAACAGGAAAAACCCAACACACTGTCAAACTGACAGCTGTCAGTCAGCAAGCAGGACAGTGAAGACAACCAAACTAGGATGAGGAATACAGCCAAAGACGTGAGTGAGAAAAATAGAGAGACAATATAATTGAAATAAGGATTTATAAAAGAAATAACTATAACTGCTAAATATTAGCAAGTTAAAGCTAACAGCTAAATAACAAAAGCTAAAAACAAGCTTAAACCATAACAACGGTTGCCAAGGAATAGTAACAACAACAATGCAGCAGCAGCAGGGTTCAATGGACTCAACCACAGCCTGGACGGAGGCTATTCCTCTTGTCTACCCACAAGAAGTTAAAAATGACAGCGCCAGGAAGGCATACAAACAGAAACTGTTGAAAGAGAGACCAGAGACACTTTTCTCTGATCTATACAAGAGTGGAGGTGTCAGCAATCTGATCTTCCTCACAGACCAGCCAATAGCATGGCACTCTGCCATAAGTACCCACTACACCTCTGTGAAGAAAGAGGGGATCTGCAATGGCTGGAAACTAAAAATCAAAGAGGACGAAGACCCTGACACTGTCATGACAACAGTCAACATATACAAGAATGGGACTGTGTTAGTGCAGGGGAACCTCCAACAGTTTGAGCTGGACTTTCTCCTCATAAAGAAAAGGGCCCAACAGGAGAAGTCTGCCCCCACTAACACCCAAACCCTGCCAGACACCAGTCCAGCTCCCCCACTACTGACCAGCCCTCTGAAGAGAACAAGCCCGCCAGCGCAGAACAGGCCCAGGACCTCCAGCTGAACCACACCATCACTGACATGAAGGTGAAATTCACAGAGTTGGAGAGAGAGCTCGTACAATTGAGAGAGCTGATCAGCCAACAGCCAACCCAGGACACAACAGCACAGCAAGACTCCTCTACCATCAGCACAGAGCCGATCAAGCTGAGGCAGGACAGAGACAGCTACAGGAGAGAGCTGACCACCCTGAGGACTGAGGTCAGAGAGCTGCAGCAAGACAGAGAGAACCACATGGCACGGCTGACAGCTCTATCAGAGGAGGTGAAGGAGCTGAGAGAGGAGAAAGAGAGCTACAGGAGGGAACTGACTGCTCTGTCGGAGGAGGTGAAGGAGCTGAGAGAGGAGAAAGAGAGCTACAGGAGGGAACTGACTGCTCTGTCGGAGGAACTTACAAAGGCCCTGAAAGAGCAGCTGGATTCATACCCAGGCCACAACCATGTGAGCCCCACTGAAAGCAACCAGAACCCACTAACTCAACAGCCTCCCTCTACCCCTAGCTTCAACTCAAGCCAACAGACGAACACCATACCCAGATCTCCCCCCAGCCCACAGATCAACAGCACCTCAAACCCCTCCAGACCAGCACAGCTGAGAGAGAAGCCAGACATCGTCATCCTTATCGATTCCAACGGCAAATTTATAAATGAAAAGAAACTTTTCCCAAACCATACAGTGGCTAAAATCTGGTGCCCAAACACCCAACATGCCATGGACCTGCTGTCAGAGGAGCAGCTGGGATCCCCAAGCCACATCATCATCCACACTGGTTCCAACGACCTGAGGAGCCAGCAGGAGAGAGTGTCAGAGTCATTCAGAGGAATGATAGAGAAAGCCTCCACCACCTTCCCCAACAGCAGAGTGGTCATATCAACCCTGCTACCAAGGAAAGACTTCCACCCTGACACCATCCACAGGATCAACAGCAGCATGTCCAGGCACTGTGTCCTGAGGCTCAACGTTCACTTGGCCCACCACCCCACCCTAGATATCAACTGTCTATACGACCATGTTCATCTGTTGAAGAACACTGTCCCCGTTTTCACCCGGACACTGAAAGATGTCGCTCTCAACAGAGACCAATCCACACCCCGCAGAAGGAGCAGTTCTGTCCATAACCACCTCAGACCAACAATACACCCCACTGGACCACCACCCAGACAACCCCAATGGAGACAAGATCATCCTCATCTCCCTCAACACCGTGCCCCACTAAGACCTCACCAGGGCAGCTACACACGTGGACAAAATTGTTGGTACCCTTCCGTTAAAGAAAGAAAAACCCACAATGGTCACTGAAATAACTTGAAACTGACAAAAGTAATAATAAATACAAATTTACTGAAAATTAACTATTGAAAATCCGACATTGCTTTTGAATTTTGGTTCAACAGAATCATTTTAAAAAACAAACTAATGAAACTGGCCTGGACAAAAATGATGGTACCCCTAGAAAAGATGTAAAATAATTTGACCATAGGGACATGTTAAACTAAGGTGTGTCCTGTAAATAGCATCACAGGTATCTTCAAACTTGTAATCAGTCAGTCTGCCTATTTAAAGGGTGAAAAGTAGTCACTGTGCTGTTTGGTATCATGGTGTGTACCACACTGAACATGGACCACAGAAAGCTAAGGAGAGAGTTGTTTCAGGAGATCAGAAAGAACATTATAGACCTTCATGTTAAAAGGTAAAGGCTATAAGACCATCTCCAAGCAGCCTGATGTTCCTGTGACTACAGTTGCACATATTATTCAGAAGTTTAAGGTCCATGGGACTGTAGCCAACCTCCCTGGACGTGGCCACAAGAGGAAAATTGATGACAAATTGAAGAGACGGATAATACGAATGGTAACCAAAGAGCCCAGAACAACTTCCAAAGAGATTAGAGGTGAACTCCAAGGTCAAGGTACATCAGTGTCAGTTCGCACCATCCATCGCTGTTTGAGCCAAAGTGGACTTAATGGAAGATGACCAAGGAGGACACCAAATCATAAAAAAGCGAAACTGGAATTTGCCAAAATGCATATTGACAAGCCACAAAGCTTCTGGGAGAATGTCCTTTGGACAGATGAGACAAAACTGGAGCTTTTTGGCAAGTCACATCAGCTCTATGTTCACAGACGCAAAAATGAAGCATACAAAGAAAAGAACACTGTACCTAATGTGAAACATGGAGGAGGCTCGGTTATGTTATGGGGCTGCTTTGCTGCATCTGGCACAGGGTGTCTTGAATCTGTGCATGGTACAATGAAATCTCAAGACTATCAAGGCATTCTGGAGCGAAATGTGCTGCCCAGTGTCAGAAAGCTTGGTCTCAGTTGCAGGTCATGGGTCCTCCAACAGGATAATGACCCAAAACACACAACTAAAAACACCCAAGAATGGCTAAGAACAAAACATTGGACTATTCTGAAGTGGCCTTCTATGAGCCCTGATCTAAATCCTATTGAACATCTGTGGAAGGAGCTGAAACATGCAGTCTGGAGAAGGCACCCTTCAAACCTGAGACAGCTGGAGCAGTTTGCTCAAGAGGAGTGGGCCAACATACCTGTCGACAGGTGCAGAAGTCTCATTGAGAGTTACAGAAATCGCTTGTTTGCAGTGATTGCCTCGAAAGGTTGTGCAACAAAATATTAAGTTAAAGGTACCATCATTTTTGTCCAGGCCAGTTTCATTAGTTTGTTTTTTAAAATGATTCTGTTGAACCACAATTCAAAAACAATATCTGATTTTCATTAGTTAAATTTCAGTACATTTTTATTTATTATTACTTTTGTCAGTTTCAAGCTATTTCAGTGACCATTGTGGGTTTTTCTTTCTTTAACGGAAGGGTACCAACAATTTTGTCCACGTCTGTATGATTACCCTCAAGTGAGACCAGAGCCCCTCCTGCCCTCAAGGGCCCAACTCGAACCCCAGCGACAGGAGCTCCACCCTGGCCCACTGAGTTATGCTCAGGCAGTGAGGAGAGCAGCAGACCCAGCCCTCACCACCCCTGTCCCTGAACCCACCCGCACAACCCCACACAATGAGCTGAGAGACATCCAGCAGATGCTCAACCTGCTATGCTCTCACCTGATAGGCCAGGTACCACAGTAGAGAACTGACAGGTTCCCATTGTTTGTTTTGCTTTCATAGAGAAGAAAAAAAAAAGAAAAGAAAGAATAATAATTATTATTTTATGGATGTTGTGTATGTGTGTACGTGTATTGGGTATGTGTATTTGTATGTATGTGGGTACGCATGTATATGTGTATGTGTATGTGTTTATATATATGTATATATGTATATATGTATATACATATATACATATATATATATATAGATTGTGTAAAAGTATTCCATATTAAGGGGTTAAAACCCCATACATTTAGTGTATGCGTATGTATGTATGTATGTGTATGTGTGTGTGTGTGTGTATGTATGTATATATATATATATATATATATATATATTTATTTATTTTCTTTAATGTACCTCTTCATTGACAACAAGAGATTGAAGAATTTATCTCATTTTAACATTTTAATATTAAGTGCAACTTTCTATATTTTAAGCTAAATGAATTCTAAATCGTTTATTATTTCATGTTGGAATGTCCAGGGTCTGAGGTCCTATGCTTTTGACCTCAAGAGCAGGACCCCAGACTTCACCAAAGAATTAGAAGATGCAGATGTGTTTGTTTTGCAAGAGACCTGGAGTAGAGGAGACACTTCCACTGGCTGTCCCGTAGGCTACGTAGAGATAGTTTTCCCATCCACCAAACTCAAAGGAGTAACCCAGGGCAGGGATTCAGGAGGAATGTTGATTTGGTACAAGGCAAACCTTTTACACTCAATCGAATTAATCAAAAAAGGTGAATTTTCCATTTGGCTCAAAATAAAAAGAGACGTTATTGCCACAGATAAAGACATATTCATGTGTGCAGCATATATCCCCACATCAGAATCCCCTTATTATAATGAAAATTGTTTCTCCATTCTTGAAGACGAGATCAATCACTACCAGGCCCAGGGAAGTGTACTGATCTGTGGTGACCTTAATGCCAGGACAGGTATAGAACCAGATTGTATTAACCCACAGGGAGACAAACATATACCTGACCAAATCAGCATTCCCCTCCCTTCACATCCCCACAGGAACAACTTTGACAAAACTGTCAACAAAAGTGGGCACCGACTCCTGCAGCTATGTCGAACACTGGGTCTGTACATCGTCAATGGTCGACTTCGAGGAGACTCCTTTGGTCACTACACACACAGCTCTCCTCTTGGCAATAGCACAGTAGATTATAGCATTACAGACCTAGACCCCTTCTGTCTGAGAGCATTCACAGTCAGTCCCCTAACACCCTTATCTGATCATAGTCAAATTACACTGTACATTAGAAAGACAGAAACAGACCCTCATGCAGCAAAACCCAGTAAACTGAACTCTACAAAACAACCTTATAGATGGACAAACAAAAGCAACGACGACTACCAGAAAGCAATCACACATCAAACAATTCAATCTCAATTAGGCCATTTTCTTTCCACCTCATACCACCACAGTAATGGCAGCCTGAATCAGATTGTACAGGATATTAATAACATATTTGACAATGTAGCAAATTTATCCAATCTGAAAAAGTCTCATCATCACAGATCAAAACAGCCAGCCAATGAAAAGTGGTTTGACACAGACTGCAAACATCTGAGAAAAACACTCAGAAGTTTATCTAATCAAAAACACCGACAACCTGATGATCCTGAGCTCCGCCTCCAATATTGGGAAACACTGAAATTATACAGAAGAACACTCAGAACTAAAAGGGAACAACATGCACAGCACCAATTGGATATAATGGAAGAGTCCATTGACTCAAATACTTTCTGGAAAAAATGGCACTCTTTCAGCAAACCACACAAAGAAGAACTGGATATTCAAAATGGTGAAATATGGAAAAAAACACTTTGAAAACCTGTATAGCACAATCACACTGAATTCGGCCCAAAATGATCTCCTCAACAAACTCCAAACCCTACAATCAGTCGTTAAAGACAATCAGAACCCTTTAGACTATCACATTACTGAAGAGGAGCTACTGGCTAAGATCCAGGCCCTGCAACCAAGGAAGGCCAGTGGTCCTGATGCTATTTTAAATGAAATGCTGAAAATTAGCAACCATAAGTTCAACACAGCAATATTAAAAGTATTCAACCTCGTTCTGAGCATTGGACATTTCCCTGACATCTGGAGCAAAGGAATCATCACACCGATCTTTAAAAATGGAAATAAATTTGACCCAAACAATTACAGAGGCATATGTGTCAGCAGCAACCTGGGGAAATTATTCTGCAGCATCCTAAACAGCCAACTGCAAGACTTCCTCAGTGAACATAATGTCCTGAGCAAGAGTCAGATTGGATTTACACCACAACATCGAACTACAGACCATATCTACACCCTCCACACCCTCATTAATAAACATGTCCATCAAAACAAGAACAAAATGTTTTGTTTCTTGTTTTGTAGATTTCAAAAAAGCATTCGATTCAATTTGGCATAATGGTCTGTTCCTGAAATTAATTGAAAAAGGTGTAGGAGGGAAAACCTATGATATCATTAAAACAATGTATACAAATAATAAATGTGCTGTGAAAATTGGCAATATGGAAACAGATTTCTTCCCCCAAAGTAGAGGGGTGAAGCAGGGCTGCAGTCTCAGCCCCACCCTGTTCAACATTTATATTGATGAATTGGCAAAATCACTAGAACAATCCCATATCCCTGGTCTCACCCTCTCTGACACAGAAATGAAATGCCTAATTTTTGCAGATGACCTCATATTGCTAGCTCCATCTAGGGAGACATTACAACAGCAACTGGATCATCTGCAGACCTTCTGTCAGACCTGGGCCCTGACAGTTAACCTGGAAAAGACTAGAGTTATGGTCTTCCAGAAACGACCCAGGTGTCAGGGAAACCCAACCAGGTTCTTAATGGGCTCCACTGATATAGAACAGACACACAGCTACACATATCTGGGACTAAACATAACATCAACAGGGAATTTCAAACTGGCCATTGATGATCTCAGAGACAAGGGAAGAAGGGCCTTCTATGCAATTAAAAAGTCTTCAAACATATATACCTGTAAGAATCTGGCTCAAAATATTCAACTCTATAATTGAACCAATTCTACTGTATGGTAGTGAAGTGTGGGGTCCTCTTGCAAATCAAGACTTTGATAAATGGGACAAACACCCAATGGAAACCCTACACGCTGAGATTTTGCAAGAGCATTCTCAGAGTCCACAGGAACACCCCCAACAATGGATGCCGAGCTGAATTAGGCCAATTTCCCCTTTTAATTAGGATACAAAAAAGAGCCATCAAATTCTACAACCACCTAAAAACAAGTGACCCCAACTCCTACCATTACAAAGCTCTCCATTGCCAAGAGGAGAACATAGAGAGGAGTCCCCTCAGCCAGCTGGTCCTGAGGCTCACCTCCTCTAACAGCACCAGGCCTGAGGATAGCCCTCACACTATCTGGACCAACCAAATTATAGCTAAAGAAAAAGAAAATTACATCAACTATTGGACATCCACCACAAAAAGTCAACACAAACTTCAATGCTATTTGGCTCTAAACAGACAGTACACAGTGGCAGACTATCTGACCACCGTGACTGACCAGAAACAGAGGAAGACATTGACTATGTACAGACTCAGTGATCACAGCCTGGCCATAGAGACTGGCCGACACAGGCAGACCTGGCTGCCTAGAGAAGACAGGCTGTGTCAGCTCTGTCCACAGAGACAGGTGGAGACAGAGCAACATTTCCTGCTTCAATGTAGCACATACGACAAAATTAGGGAAAAATTCTTTACAAAAATTAAATGTAAACTCCAAGATTTCGATTCCCTCTCTGACCAAAATAAAATACAACATCTACTTGGAGAAAATAGTGTCATCAGCATAGAAGCTGCAGGATATGTCAGTGCATGTCACAGCCTGAGAGACAACCACAACAACACATAATAGATGGAACTCCCACTCTGCCTTTTATTTACTCCTCTAATTCATGGTTTGTTTGTTTGTTTGTTTGTTTTTTTATATATACATTTGATATTGCAATATATTGTTATTAATTGTTTTTATCTGTTTGTTTTACTGACACAACAAACTTGAATTATTTCTGTATTGTTTTTCTACCATTTCCATGTTCTTATTAAATATCTATATATTGTAATTTGCTTAATGAATTGTATATATGTGTATATATATGTTTTTGTTTTTATTTTATTCTTTTTTTATTATTATTATTATTGAATTGACGCTTTGGCAATATTGTTCACCTGACAGTCATGCCAATAAAGCAAATTGAATTGAATTGAATTGAATTGAGAGAGAGAGAGAGACAGATTAGAGAGAGAGAGAGAGAGGAAATTTTGGACACATCTAAAACATAGTGACCCCCTCTCATATCATTACCAAGCCCTGCAGTGCCAAGAGATGAGCAGAAAGGGGAACCCCCTAACCCAGCTGGTTCATCAACCCTCTCTACCAACACACCAAGGCCTCAGGAACAGAACAGACCACCAATTAGACTCAACCAAATTACAACACATTTCAAACTAAACTACATCACCTATTGGCAAACACAGACAAAGGCACAGAGCAGAATGCAGTGCTATCTGGCTCTAAACCGACAGTACACCATAGCAGACTATCTGAGCATGGTTACTGATCTACATTTAAGAAGAACCTTGACAAAGTCCAGACTGAGTGAGCACAGCCTCGCCATAGAACAGGGGCGACACAGGAAGACCTGGATCCCTGTAGAGCAACGGCTGTGCTCTCACTGCAGCCTGAATGAGCCTGAAACAGAGCTACACTTCCTCACCAGATGGGAGAAATATAAATACATGAGGGAAATATATTTAAAAAAAATTAATTTCATAATTAGAGGTTTTCTACAGCTCTCAGGTGAAGACAAAGTATCTGTCCTACTGGGGAGGACACTAGGACCTGTGAGCTGGTAGCAGTCTATGTTGCTGCCTGCCATAAACTGAGGGACAGGGACACAAACTGAGGGACAGCTGTCTGCACCTTGTTGTTGTTTGTTTGTTTGTTAATTTGCTTCATTCCTGTTTATATCGTTGTTCCAGTTAATTGATTGAAAATTATTTTGTATTTTATTTTATTTTATTTTATTTAATTGATGTTAATGAAATGTAATTATTGTACATTTTTCATCATTTGAATATGCTTTGGCAACATGTACAGTGTTACGTCATGCCAATAAGGCCATTTGAATTGAATTGAATTGAATTGAGAGAGAGAGAGAGAGGGGGGGAGAGACAGAAGAAAGAGGGAGAGAGAGAGAGAGAGAGAGAGAGAGAGAGTGAGAGACAGAAGAAAGAGGGAGAGAGAGAGAGAGAGAGAGAGAGAAGGAGAGAGAGACAGAAGAGAGAGAGAGAGAGAAGAGAGAGAGAGAGAGAGAGAGATAGAGCGAGAGAGAGACAGAGTAAAGACCCCATATGCCCGATTCTCATCTGCAGGGTATCCAGGATCTCACCCTGACAGCGTCTCCCTGAGTGGCTTCTGTGAGTTCAGGCTTGAAGCCATGTAAGACTCACTATTTTTGCAACCACTGATAGGCTGATAGACTGTGTCTCTAGTGTCTATATAAGGCACACAATCCATCACTACAGTGGAAACCAAACTGTAGGGATGTCTCAGTGAGACATTATCACATGCCTGGCATATATCAGCGGGTGATTTTAATGACAGAAAGCGGTTCTATAAGTAAACTTTTTTGGGAGGCCCGTGACGTCACATATGTCAAACGCGACACGGAACATAAGCCCCATCCAATAACTTGTAGTACTGCTGATATCCCCTGTGACGTCATACATGACATCATAGAATTAAGAATCCCCATGACGCATTCTCGTTTTGGAATACAGTACTGTATAAACTTCACTAAACCACAGTGGAGATAATCCTGTGTAATGCAGATTTTACAGTGTAGTCAAGACCTTTTAATGTAACATCTCTCTCACTGGCAAAACAAGGCTTGTCATCATTGAAGGCCATTTCAATCCAGTGGCGATCCCATATCTCCACAATCTAGGACCTAACTTCATCCTCCAAGATGACAACGCTCGCCCCCACAGAGCCAGGGTTATCACAGACTACCTCCACAATGTGGGAGTAGAGAGAATGGAACTGCCTGCCAAGAGGCCAGACCTCAACTCAATTCAACACTTGTGGGATCAGCTTGGGCGTGCTGTACGTGTTAGAGGGACCAACACAACCACGCTGGCTGACCTGCAACGAATCCTGGTTGAGGAATGGAACGCCATCCCAAAGCAACATGTGACCAGGTTGGTGACCAGCATGAGGAGGAGGTGCCAGCGTATGGATCTTCCACCCACTACTAAGGCTCCTGACGGTGTATTAAATGAATAAAGTTTAAAATAGCCAATATGTCTTGTTTGTTCTTTGTTACTGATAGAGAGTTCAATCATCCAATCCACCAAACAACTCAAAACAAGAGTCAATACCAACAGGAGAATTCACTGTTTACCATTGACGGAGCATTTTGGAACATTTTTCTTGGGCGCTACCCACATAATCAGCTGTGCTGCTCATCCCACAAATGCATGATCCTTACAAGTTGGACATCATTGCGAAGGTAAATAAACAGGTTCTTTGAGGTAGCTGGGATGTTTGCTGGAGAGGGGGCCGAGGAAGTGGTCTATATATTGGGAGATATTGTATGAGGTGCTGCTGCAGTCTGAGACACTGGGATGACCGGAACTTCAAACGGGAATAGTCCAGGTCTGTGGTTCTTGATGTATTTTAGGTAGTAGATAGAAGTGTCTGGGTCGTGGGGTGTCGGGGCCGAATAGAAAGTATTTTTGTTTGGAATTAATGAGCTTTTTTATTGTAGAGTGTTTGAATAATGGTCCTGAGTTTGGTCTGTGTTTCTGGTTGTATAGTGTCTGGGATGGGTTTATAGTATTTGGTGTCGGATAACTGTCGGTGTGCCTCTATGATATATTGTTGTTTTTCCATGATTACAGTTTTGGATCCTTTGTCTGCTGGTTTAATTATAATGTTGCGATTATGTTTTAATTGGGTTAGGGCCCTGCGTTCAGCCGCCGATGAATGTTTGTGTTTTCCGGTCCAACTGGGACCACGATGGTTCCCAGTTGGACGGATGTGTGAATGGAATGTGTTGATGGTTTGGTTTGAGATGGAAGTACTCTGTTAGTTTGATTCGTCTATGGTATCTGTAGAGGTTCCTTTGAAGTCCCTCCCAGTCGTATTTGGAGGGTCGTGGGACAAATGAGAGCCCCCTCTCCAATAGTTGGATATGTGCCGGAGAAAGAGAAAATAATTTGGACAGATTGAGAATGTTTGATGATGAGTTCCACCCTAGGTCCAGGTTAGGGTCAGGGTTCGGGGTTGGGATATGGTTGAGGGAGCTGGAAGGGTTGTTGGTTGTCTGCAGTTGTTGATTTTGTGTGTGGGATGTCGGATTGGTTTTAGTGGTTATTGTAAATTTAGTTGTTGGCACCAGTTGTCAAATATAGCTTGGGCTGTGGGTGTCGTCCAGTGTATGTTGTCTGGTTCTGTTGTGAATGTATCATGTGGGATCCGCCTTGGGCTGGTCCTTTTCGGCCTCTGGGGGGGGGACACCCCTGGGTTAGAACCTTGTTAGGACATCGTCACACCCAAGGAACCCTCAAACTACAGACCTGATTGGCCAAGCCAGGGATACCTAGCAGTGTTAACAACTGGTTTGTGTCGGTCAGGTGGTAAGTATGCGGCCCCCCCGGGTTCGTACTCTAAGAACAGCACGCGGGGTGTGGTAGTCCCTCATAGAAGACTGGGTAGTCTTCTATGAGGGTTAGCCTCACCCATGCAACAGCCCTATTGCACCACACACGACTAATCCTACCTGGCCTTCTACACATTGGCTTCCTTCAAATTCCTTCAAATCCTCTTTGATAATGCTTATAGTTAGGGCTGTCTTGGACCAAACCCTAGTTAAGCCGCTATAGGCCTAGACTGAGGGGGACTTCCTATGACACACTGAGCTCCTTTTTCCTTCTGTATATATTCATGTCCCATTCATTGTTACTAACTACATTTCTTCCCCAGAGTCCTTGTGCTTTCTTGTCTCGCAGGTAACCATGGAGCGGGGTCACACCTGGAGCGAGTTCATACCTGTCTGTACGAGAGACTACCAAGGCTAACAAGGGACTGCCAAGGCTAAGTGACAAAGTGGCAGCCTGGAGAATGAGACTTGTCGGTCACTGCCAAAGACATCAAGAACTCCCAGCAAGCATGCTGGTGCTGTGGGAACCAACGCATGGGCATCGATCACAGGGACGTCCCACACCAACATACATGGACGTACTGAGAAGAGATGCTGGACAGTGCTGGCGAGCTAGCCAGATGTATGGTGGACTGAGATAGCTGGAAGCTTCGCTTGAAAGCCCGTCTGAGGACGACCCAATGATATCAATTCCGATAGTTGTATTATCACTCTTTTACATCCACTGCTATTGATTTTTGTTATTAGTCCAACTTGTATTAGTTATTACAGCTGCTGTGCTATTACTGTGGTTGTTTCTCTCTCTCTCTCTCTCTCTCTCTCTCTCTCTCTCTCTCTCTCTCTCTCTCTCTCTCCCCAACCGGTCTCGGCAGATGGCCTCCCACCCAGAGTCCAGTTCTGCTCCAGGTTTCTTCCCACTAAACGGGGTGTTTTTCCTGGCCACAGCGCGCTTGATGGATCTTGTTGGGTCTTGTTGGGTCTCTAAACTATGGTGTACGGTCTAAGACCTGCTCTATATATAAAGCGTCTCGAGATAACTTTTGTTATGATTTGACGCTATATAAAAATAAATTTAATTGTATTGAAATTTCCTCCCAACCCCCAAATCCTCCATCCCCTGCTTAGGTGGCCAGGCCAAGGATGCACCGGGACATAGGCACACCATCCCCTGGTCCAGCTTAGGTGACTAGGCCGCGGATGCACCGGGACCTAGACACACCATCCCCTAGTCCAGTTTAGGTGATTAGGCCGGGGATGCACCGGGACATGGAAACAGATAAAAGGTATAACTCATTACCTAAATTAGACATTCATTTATCCACTCCTCTTTAAAGAACACTCTCACAATATCCTTGTTTTAAAAAACCTTACCCCTACTCATTTACGGAATACTTGCCTAACACTTGTCTCTTCTTTTATCACAGAACATCTAATACTTACCGGTTCCAAACAAATCTCCCAGCCTAAGAAAACTAATGACGACAACAATATTAATATAATGAGTACTTATAATCCAAATTTGCCATTTAACTTACAACATCTTGTCTAAAAACAACCTTACCCTTACTCACTCATGGATTACTTGCCTCTTCCATCTCTTATTTAATCACGTAACATTTAATACTTACCATTCTAAACTTACCTCCAACCCAAAACCTAAAATCCAATTGACTATGGGACACATCCCGAGGCGTGATCAACCTCGGGAGGGCCTTCCTCGGGAGAGGGTGTCTAGTGATAAGTGGCCGAAACACCCTATGATCCTGGGGTCCACTACTAATGATGTGTCCTAAAATTCAGGTACAAATATTAGCGGTCTCACCCTAACCCTAACCCCGTCTTGGACCTCCCCCATGCTCTTACTTACTCTCGTCTTCTCTGTGTCTCTCTCCCCTCTCTCTCTATCTCTCTCTCTCTGCCTCCCCCTCCTTCCCCCTCTCTCCTCTCTTTCTCTCTCCTCTCCCCACACTCTCTCTCTCTCTCTATATCTCCTCTCTCCTTTCTCTCTCCTCTCCCCCCTCTGCTTCCCCCTCTCTCTCTTCTCCCCACACTCTATCCTACACCTATCCGAAAGGACTATCCTAAACCTAACCATTTCATTTCAATGCCTAACCCTAACAATCCCCATCCTTTGAGCGGTCTCACCCTAACCCCGTCTTGGACCTTTGCCCTAACCAATTGTCTACCAGAAACCAGAGGTCGTAATAATTATAATATAATACAGTCTATCGGGATCCTTAGTTATTATATTCCAGTCTGGACTCCTGGGGGCTTAAAATACTACAAGTTGCCTTTACTCCTTTGGGGAATCAATCACTTTAAACTCGACTTCCTACTCATCTCTCACATTTTCCAAATAGACCAATAGGTGTAATCCCTTAATGGGTTTCTATTTGGAAATAACAATTTGGGTTACATTCTATTTTGGTTCATATGAGGATGGAGAGCTGCAGATAACGTGCACCGGCTAGTGCCTTGCCTTTGGCTCCCCAGTTCAACTGCCCAGTCGATGGACAAGGCAGGGGGAGTCATCGAGATATCTCTCACTAACCTAACCCTAACCCATAACCCTAACCCACTATCCTAACCCTAACCATTTCATTTCAATGCCTAAACCTAACTATTTGATTTCAATGCCTAATCCTAACCATTTCTGTCCTTAGAGCGGTCTTAACCTAACCCCAACCTAGGCTCTTACCCTAACCATTTTGACTACAAGGAACTTAAGTTCATAATAATTATAAAATAAACAGGATCTCATCACCAAACTCAACAACACAATAACCCCAAAAATGCAGAGGTGGGGACTCGAGTCACATGACTTGACTCTAGTCAGACTCGAGTTGAAAATTTGAGGACTTGAGACTTGCTTGACCATTCTTAAAAGACTCAACTTGACTTTGACTTGGTATTCATGACTTGAGACTTGACTTAGATTTATGACGGATGACTCGAAAGGACTTGACATTTTTAATTTAATTAAATATTAAAAATGTTCTAGATATTGAGAAGTTACGTTTTGTTTTTGAAACATCGGGTGATTTATAGTGCAATGCGCGCAAACCTGGCAACCTACTAGGACGCAGCAGAGGCCAACGCAGGAGGCAGCGAGCTGTCATGGAGGGGCCGAGTATAAAAATAATAACATTTGGATTCAATGATTAGGTTGTCGGTGACGGTAGTAAGAAGAGAACAGCGGTATGCAGGTCTGCAGCTCAAAAATCAGTGACACGACCACCACAACATCCAACTTCATCCGTCACCACAAAACCCACAAAGAACGGTACGTGAGTGTGTCTTTTTAGCTAACTTATTGGCTGGTTAAATGTTAGCTAGAAAGCTAACGTTATGTTTAAGCTACGTTAGACTTGGCTTCAAATCGATTTTGCATTTTATTGAGAAGACATATCGTTAATGTAAAAGACAATCAGGGGACTGATTCGGGGCCATATAACCAGTTAAACTATGGGGGCACGTTACTAGCTAACACAGCTGTGTGCTCAATTTCACAGGTTATCAATGTGGGTGATGAAGGCACCGGTATTTTGGTGTGTTGTTTACGTTGACCAGACATCCCGGTTTGTCCGGGACTGTCCCAGTTTCAAGCTGATGTATCCCGAGTCCTGACAAATATCTGTAAAACACTCAAATGTCCAGGTTTTCAACAGTCACTAATAAATTGTCCCAGTTTCACTACAATTAAAATAACAATATTATACTTACATAGACGCTTTTCATGTTCCACTCATTAATTCATTTGTGCTCACGAGATAGTATACAGACAGCCAGCACAGCGCACCCCGCTGCTGTTAAGGCATAATTACACACGGACACCAACAGATCCGTTAGTTACATTTAGTGTAGTTTTGAACCATAGAACCCTCCGTGCTTATACAGTATGCGCACATCAAACGTGTCGTTTTGATTAATTATTCTACACAGTTCCTTCTGCTCATCAACAGGCATTTAGCTCCTCTTATAACTCCCTCAGGACCGTCCGTCCTGTCAGTCTTTCACCCGGACGGTGTCTCCATCCTGACCAAAATGTGGTCTGAGCTCCATATTTTTAATTATAATAGGCTGAGACTGTGGCAAGCAACATGATGTGACAGAGATGGTTCGGGTTCAAAAGTAAAGCTGAAAAATAATGTACGTAGGCCCAGACAACAATAAGTTTCCTCTGAGAGAAACTCTCTACAGGACTCCCAGACTGTCAGTGTGTCATGAGGGGGACAGGCCTGTGATTAAAGCCTTGTTATTTAGCTAGTATTTCATGTGTTTTCAAGGTACATTTCGTTTGATTTTAATGCTAATTCAATAATTTATTTGCATGCAAATTACGTTAATGTTATGCTAGATTTATAGTGGACCGGAGCTTATTATGCATATCTGATTGAGGTTATTAACAGACTAACGTTAGTAAATTAACTACACTGTGATAATACCCTAACTAAATTAACTCTGAGCCCGTTAGCTAACGTTATGTAAAGTAATCTATAGTGTTTGATATGGTGACCAGGCGTTAGGTAGATTAGCCACAGCACCAGGCAGATGGGATTACAGCCCAGGTGTTGATTTTTATCACGGCAGAAATTGCTTCATTCCTAATTACGATGCATTATTTTCTGATGATCAAGTTCATTGTTAAAAGTTTTTCTAAAAGTTTCTGAAAGGTATTCCTTTGTTGTTTTATAGCTAAGGGTTAGTTTATAGCCTACCAATGCACAATTAATAATCAGAAGAGGTTTGTAAATGTTTCATTTCAATATGTGATATTCCCATAACATTAGCTATTATTATCATTATCATTATCATTATCATTATTATTGTTATTATCATTAAAGCAGCATCCGGATCAAAATAAAAGTAAGAGAGAAGGAATGAAGAATACAGATTTTGTTAGCAATATTTATTTATCCTTAACTCAATATTTTCAAGGGACTCTTCACTTGCAACTTTTTTTTATTTGCCAAGGTGAGCATTTTAATTTGACTCGCCATGAGCCCTGTAAAGTATGTCTATAATCATCCTTTCATGACCACTGTCTTTGAACTGATTTTAAATGTGGAAACTGGGTTAGATCATCAGAATTTCGTATGGCTTGACTTGTGACTTTCTTGACCTGAGTAGTGACTTGACTTGACTTGCTTGACTTACAGCAGGGACTCGATTTGACTTGCTTGATTGTCACCACAATGACTTGGGACTTGCTTGAGACTTGAAGGTTAAGACTTGAGACTTGCTCGTGACTTGCACATGTGTGACTTACTCCCACCTCTGCAAAAATTTAATTTCTTACCTGAAATGAATCCACTCCTTTTCCGAGTTTCAGACACAGACCCAATACACTGGCCCCAGGACACCGCAAGAACCATCTGTAATTACTGGCAACAACAATTCAACTTTTAACTGGGGACAACTGTTCATATACAACTCCCCACTCATCAAATATAACTAATCTCTGATCTACATTTTCCCTCACCCACACACAGCTTACAGTTTTGGAGAAAGGACTCACCTTCATCCCAACCCCGGCTCCTCCCGGTCGGCCGGAGCTCCGAGGGGACCTCCTCACCTTCCATAGGCGACTAAAACTCTGTGAATGTTTCCGGAATGCTACACAACGAGCACCCATACCGTTCACTGGACTGTCCATATGGGAACCCAATTCCCATTAACCCATTAAAACCTGCAGATAAAGGAGGCCAAATCGTTTTACAGGATAGGAGCATTTACATATTAGAAGCAAACAAACAGTTAAATTACATCATTTATTACAAACCACTATTACATTCCCTTCAATTAGAAACACAAACATTAATCAGAAACATCATCAAAAAACGATACGATCAAAAACACCTTACAGCCAAACAAAAAACCTACCTGGACAGTCCAGATGAACCAAGGCCTCGTCTATTCTATCTGCTGCCAAATATGCAGTTAAATATACATCTACTGATTCACTTAGACACATCGTCAGTGATGGAACCTGGGATCATTGGGTGTTTCGGGTCTTTCAACATCATACACCCTCACCCAGGCGACCCAGCCGGGATTGATCAGGTCCCAACTTGTGTCTAGGTAGCATGTACCCACGGATCGCTCCTCTTGATCCACAGCCATCTAGAGGCCTTTTCAGCTGCCTCTGTGGTGTTCTTGAAGGCTTTTCTCTGGTGTGCACCTGTGATGGCCAGAAAGCTGTATGCTTTGCAGAGAGACCGAGCTGCGAAGCCTCTACAGCCCACCTCTATTGGCACACACCCTGCCCACCAGCCCCGCCTGCCGCACTCCTCCACTAAGTCAGCGTATTTGGTGCGCTTCCTCTCATTTGCTTCTTCCATCCGCTCCTCCCAGGGCACGGTCAGCTCCAGCAGGACCACCTGTTTTGATAAATCTGAGAACAGCACCATGTCTGGTCTCAGGGTGGTTTCCGCGATGTGCTCTGGGATCAAAACGGAGCTGCTTCCCCAGGTCAGCCTTAATCTGCCAGTCCGGTGCATTTCCAAAGAGTCCCACTGCCCCCTTTGGCTGGGGCTTGGGCTTCTCCCCTGCTCAGAGGAAGGCAATCGCCTGTCTTGCTGGTCGAGGAGGCTTGCTCTGGGTGATGCCGATGGAGATGGCTTCTGCTATTGCCTACAGCACCTGGTCGTGGCGCCATGTGTAGCGTCCTTCTCCCAGGGCTTTTGGGCAACAGCTGACGATGTGTTCTAGAGTTCATCTTCCGAGACACAAGTGCCCGGAAACCTGGACAGTCCCCTCGGTGGTTCCGGTCGGCCGGCCGATCATGAGTGATACTCTCCTCTTTACAAGAGACATCAACTCATTATACACCAACATCAAAACCCAACTAGGACTTTCAGCCATTAAACAAATTTTCCTCAAACATCCAGACACAACTAGACCGGACCATGCCATTTTACAGTTACTGCAATTAACACTTACTAGGAACGACTTTCAATTCAATGACAAATATTAGCTTCAAATGTGTGGCTGCGCGATGGGGAGAAAATATTCTCCGTCTTATGTGGACATTTATTTGGCCCAGTGGGAGAAATCGGCTATTGAAAAATGTAATTTAAAGCCTCTCCTTTACACCAGATATCTGGACAACATCTCCGGTCTGTGGGACAAATCAGAAGCGGAATTTGGGGAATTTGTTCAGATTTTAAACCTACACCACCACAAAATCAAACTCCAGTATTCCCTACAAAATTCTAGCATCGAATTCCTGGACACACAAGTTTTTTTTCACAATTTTAGTCACACATTTAAGGAACTTGCAACCAAAGTCTATTTTAAAGAAACTGACAGACACTGACTATTGCACAAAGACAGCTACCACCCTAAACACGTTTAGAGGTTTGATCAAGTCCCAGCTGATTCGTTTTAATAGGATCTGCACTTACCCGGAAGATGTGGAGCAAGCCACTAGAACCCTCTTTAGTGCACTGAGGCCGTGGGGATATTTGAAACGCTTCCTCAGTAGCATTAAAGCGGAGGTCAACGGCACCTTCCAGCACAATAATGCACCTGCTTCACAACCACCCAACCAAACCCTCATTCCCCTAGTCATCACACATTCACTCAGTACCAAAACTTTTAATACCAGTCTCAGAAATAAATTCCAGGAAACTCAAAATAACAATGAAGCGCTCGGAGGGTGCCGTATGATCTCCGCTTACAGGAGAAATAAAAACCTTAAAGACATTTTAGTACACACAGCTTTTAATCCCAAACGTCGAAAGGAAGCGCTTCACAAAGCTGATATTGATTTTATCCATTCACCCCATGTTTTTAAATAAATATGGTAAAGTGGGTATTAATTTGAAAAAAATATATATTGGAGAAACAAAAAAATGCCATAATACTCAGAATAAAACAACACAAATACATTATGGAATGGGGACATGGTAGTACAGTTTTATATCGACAATTTGAAAGACACGGCCCACACAACCTTCAATCCATGGGCCTTGAAAGCAACAGGGATTGGTCCACTGCTCAACGGAGGTCAGCGGAGAGAAACTGGATCTGCCTGTTAAAAACAATAGAACTTAAGGAAAAATATTAAGAAGAAAAATTATTCATATATTTTATCAAACATTTACAAATAATAAAAAGCAAGCACTCACCTTATTACAACTCCTAATGCAATGTTTTTATCTCTCTTTTAACCATAAAGCCCTTTTACTCCACAGCAATTTAACCTGCAGCAAATTTGTTTTTTTCCCCCCTTTCCTATTTATTCCTCCACAGCACCATGACTTGCACTCCTCGTCCATATTTAATATGTATTACTAACTGCATGTTTTTTCTTATTTACACTAATATATTTTCATTCTTTTCATGATATTTTAATTTATTTTATTATTCCCTTATGTTATTTACTTGTGTTCCAACATGCTACTTACTTTTAAGCACTAACCATTTTGTACAGGACGAGTGACGTTACTTGGTGATTTGTGAGGTTTTAATGGAATACCTTGCACTAAGATTGACGCCACCTGCAGGACGCTATATTAATAGCAGCTCACCCCTTCTTCGCACCATTTCTTATAATCTCACATATCTTTGATTTGTCTGTCTTAATAAAAATTCTTCACATAGACTTCACGCTTCTTTTATCTCACGTGCAGGTGTGTGCAACAATTCAGACCAATTCTCATCATTGGAGACTCAAATATTGCCAGACTGCCACGCATTTCAGATGACCGGATTCAAACTGACTGCTACCCAGGCGGCAACCTTAGCCACGCCACAAATCTCCTGAGACACAATACCCCAAGGTCAAATAGTGTGACGAAAGTAATTCTTTCCTTTGGCCTCAATAACAAGAACCAAGAAAACACCTCCCTACTCAAGAAAGACCTGCATGCCATGCTTGTGGCGGCCATAAATACCTTCCCACAAGCAGTTATCCTTATCCCACTCATCCACTACTCACAGGATCTACCAGAGAACATAAAAGCCAATATTAAAGTACTCAACCACCTCATCGAGGACACCGGCCACCAAATACCACGCATCAAAAAAGAATCCTTCTTCACGGAAAGGGACAACATACACTGGACCCCACAAACAGCACGCAACATATAGCAAGCCTGGGAGGCTTTTTTAATTTAAAGATGTCACAGAAGACTGAAATTAGCCACGTACTTTTGACCAACTGAACCCATCCAAAAAAAGCCTTTCCTACCCACATCTCTACGGGAACCAGATCCATAAAAAATTCCTCCGGAAGTGCTTACCCTGAACAAAATGGATCAACAAATGATGAACAACCTGTAACATGAAACTGATGCACCTAATCTCACACCACAAGAGGAAGCAGCACTACAGGAACTCAGGAGTAATACAACCATCGTCATAAACCTGCAGACAAGGGAAGCGCTACAGTTATAATGGATAGTACCGCATATGTCCAGGAAGCTCTATGCCAATTACAGGACAAGTCCTATTATATACCCTTGGAAAAAACACTGTTCGTGGAAACAGCAGATCTGATATCTGATATCTTGAAGACACTACAAGAACAAAAATGGCTTACAAAAAAACAGGTTTCCTACCTAAAAGGAGAAAGTCCCCCCAGCCCGAGGTGTTTTTACCTTCTACCAAAATTTCACAAACCTCCTGAAACCTAGATCGTTCAATATAGGATTATAGGATATAGGATCTCTGATTGTGGCTGTGAAAGTTACAGAACTGCGGAATAACTCGATTCATTCCTGACTCCACTATCAAACTGTCACCCAAGCTACATAAAGAACAGAGGACTTGGTACACCGTATACGCAGCATGCACCTACAGGAACCTTGCATTCTCATCATAATGGACGTTGAGTCTCTACACAAACATCGACATCTCCTTGGGCTGGGCAACCGGGAAAAAGTGGCTACAAAAATATCCATCCAAGGATCGACCGGACCATGAAATCCTACACCTTCTACACTTAAGTTTAACCAGAAACGACTTTGAATTCAACGGACAATTCTACCTCCTAATCAAAGGCTCAGCAATGGGCAAATGATTTGCTCCGGCATATGCCAACATATACATGGCAGAATGGGAAGAAACAGCCTTTCAGAAGTGTGACAGACTCCCGCTCAAGTACTTCAGATATCTGGATGATATCTGGGGTATTTGGACCCATTCCGAAGAGGACTTCTCAGACTTTGTCAACATCCTGAACAACCATCACACTCTGATAAAGTTGAAACCAATAACACACAAGATGGAAATCAAATTTTTGGACACAGTGGTCTAGAAGGGACCAGACTTTGATGACACAGGCACCCTTGGCACCAAGGTCTGCTTCAAACCAACTGACACGCACGCCCTCCTCCACAAGGAAAGTTTTCACCCTAAACATGTCTTCAGAGGGATCCTCAAATCTCAACTTTTGTGATTTGACAGAATCTGCTCAAAACAGGAGGATAGGGACCATGCCGTAAGACTCCTTTTCCAAGCTCTGAAACAGAGGGGTTATCCCAGATCCTTCCTACGGACAATACAAAAAGAGGTCTACAAAGAAAATCCAGATGTGACAAAACCATCAGGACATCAAATTATCCCCTTAATATCGGTTTACTCCAGCACACGTTACGATCCAATCACCAACTCAAGAGGAACTTCCAAGACCAACTGAAGGATACCACACTGATTGACGACTTCAGAGTTATCTCAGTCTTTAAAAGAAACCCTAAGCTGAAGGAGCTTCTGGTTACTTGCCTAACACTTGTCTCTTCTTTTATCACGGAACATTGCCATTTAATTTACCCAATTTCTTCAAAGAATACTCTTACAATATCTTGTCCAAAAACAACCTTACCCTTACTCACTCATGGATTACCTGCCTAAAACTTATCTCTTATTTAATCACGTAACATTTAATACTTACCATTCTAATCTTACCTCCAACCCAAAACTTAAAATACAATTGAATATGGCAGTGGTTCTCAAACTGTGGTACGCGTACCACTGGTGGTACGCTAGCTCTCTGTAGTGGTACGCGGAGGAATCTCTGAAATATATTTTTTTATAATTAATAAGAAATAGGGCTGACCCATAACTCGTATTTTCATCGTCATCGTGATATGAACATGTGCGATGAACACATCGCAAAAGGCTGTCTGGAACACGATGAATCAGAACAATCATTATATTTATGGATGGTTAACGCTGCTTCCTCTCCTCTGCTGCGCTGTCGGAGCTCTCCACTCACATCAACACACAGTCAGTCAGTCTGTGAACAGCTGATCAGAGAGGCCGCGGTGGAGACGGCTACAACTACTCCTTACTGTAAGTTCAATAAAACTTTGCAAGTGTAAAGCCAAGATACGTCATTACACCTGTTCAACAAGCATAAACATGATGAAACGGTTAAACATGGAGGAAAGCAACGTTTCAATATGCTCTGTCTGCAGTCTCTCATCCCTCCACCGCTTTAGACAGGCACGGTGCGTTAGCTAACAGCTAACAGTAAACACGTGTAAGTTATTGAGTTGAGTTGTGACTGACTTTAGTTCCCTGGTCAGCAGTGATCCAGTGTTCAGTGTCTGGGGAGTTTATTGTGAAGGAACGGAAGGCGTGAAGCGGTGAGACTACAGACTACGGAGCCTCTGTGTTATTCATTTATTACCTTCATAAAGTATCATAAACCCTCATAAACCCTCAGCTCCACCAGCTAAAACTAAAGCTGGCAGTAGGCTATGTAGTCGGACTGTTTAGGTTAGTTTGTCATGTATCTTACTGTGGCCGAAACACCCAATGATCCTGGGGCCCAGCGGAAAATTCTAAAAACCAGGTTTAAATATAGATCACAAGATTGTATTACAAACCATTATAAAACAATGGAGAAGCAACCAAATATAACTAAATAAAAGACAACTAACTCTCAAAGTCAGAGCTTTAAATTCATCTATGCAGAACTCTAAAATAAGACACAGAGAATCCCTGACTCAGCTTCTGCCTCTAGCTCCAGCTAGGTGACCCCGCCCACAGAGTGACTCTCTCTCCGTCCGCCTCGTAACTATAAGCAAAGTCTGCTCCTACTTCTGTTAGTCTGCAAGAACCAGCAGAAAAGGCTTCATGTACTTCCATCATCTAAATATAACATGTTCTTTCACAAAGGCTTTATGTAATTACACTGTTTCAACAGGTGATATGAAACATTAATTTGATGTCATGCATGTAGAAGGGTAGCCTACAGGTAGTAAATAGTGACTGTAAGCAACACAACACATTTCTGTTTCACAGTCAAACTTTATTTGAGTAGACAGATGACAATATTAATTATTCACAGCATTTTTAATTCCACCTGCAGTTATGTTGACATGGTACAGGAGAAAGTCTTTCAGCTCCGGTAAGCTCCGGTAAGCTCCGGTAACCGGTCTATAGTCATGGTAACAGATAGACAGCTTCTACAGTAAATAATATACCATTACTCTGATTACTTCAGTACGTTTATCAGGTGTCTTTTACCAAAAATAATGAACTGACTACTGTTTCACATCTTCTATTTTCCACCCTGATGTTCGCTGTGTTTACACACTGTCTCATGTAGTTACATACTAACATGTTACCTCTGTAATGTAGCTACATGCTAACATGTTAGCTCTGTAATGTAGCTACATGCTAACATGTTAGCTCTGTAATGTAGCCACATGCTAACATGTTACCTCTGTAATGTAGCTACATGCTAACATGTTAGCTCTGTAATGTAGCCACATGCTAACATGTTACCTCTGTAATGTAGCCACATGCTAACATGTTAGCTCTGTAATGTAGCTACATGCTAACATGTTAGCTCTGTAATGTAGCTACATGCTAACATGTTACCTCTGTAATGTAGCCACATGCTAACATGTTAGCTCTGTAATGTAGCTACATGCTAACATGTTACCTCTGTAATGTAGCTACATGCTAACATGTTAGCTCTGTAATGTAGCTACATGCTAACATGTTAGCTCTGTAATGTAGCTACATGCTAACATGTTACCTCTGTAATGTAGCTACATGCTAACATGTTACCTCTGTAATGTAGCTACATGCTAACATGTTAGCTCTGTAATGTAGCTACATGCTAACATGTTAGCTCTGTAATGTAGCTACATGCTAACATGTTACCTCTGTAATGTAGCTACATGCTAACATGTTACCTCTGTAATGTAGCTACATGCTAACATGTTACCTCTGTAATGTAGCCACATGCTAACATGTTACCTCTGTAATGTAGCTACATGCTAACATGTTAGCTCTGTAATGTAGCCACATGCTAACATGTTAGCTCTGTAATGTAGCTACATGCTAACATGTTAGCTCTGTAATGTAGCCACATGCTAACATGTTAGCTCTGTAATGTAGCTACATGCTAACATGTTAGCTCTGTATCTCCATGTAAATAGAACTATCTGCTCACAGCTAATATTTGCTTCTCCTCTGGGATGATTCTGTCGGTCATTTCTCACAGATGGACCTGTAAAGACAAACGTTAAAACAGAGTGTATGTTTATGGTTTACAGAGTTGATGCAGAACGTAAATACTGAGCTAACTAACAGAGCTATAAATAGTAGTATAGTTACCGGAGTTAAACCGTCAGGAAAACCTGGAATCCTGTTGGATCACCCTGCTTGTCAGTGCCTCCTGTAGTTGTGCAGTGTATTTGGAACACAGGAAATGTTTGAAGGAAGACATTCAAGAACTGACGGTGTTAACAACTGGTTTGTGTGGGTCAGGAGGTGAGTGTCTTTTTAATTTTGTCAATTCCTAACATATTCCAAATATGGTAATTTAATTTAATTCACTTTAATCTGGTTCAAAAATCTGATTTAAATTATTAATTAAAATTCTAAAACCAGGTTCAACTCCAGATTACAAGGTTTTTTATAACCCATCTAAAAAAGTAAAACAAAATAATATAAAACAATGATAAAAAAGAACCAAGACTTCAAGTCAAAATTTCTTAATCCTTTATTCCGGAATTTAACACAAAAAAAAACAGGAGGTTGAAATCCAGATTACAAGGTTTTATCATAACCCATCATGAACAACTAAAATAAAATGACAAATAAGTTTTATCATTAACCAACATTAAAAATTAAAAAGACCCAAACCGTAAAGCCAGACAATGAAATACAAAGACTATTCATAACTCTTATAAACTTTAATTGCCGACGGGGACACATCCCGAGGCGTGATCAACCTCGGGAGGGCCTCCCTCAGGAGAGGGTGTCTCTAATTAACTAATTCTGTCGCTGGTTCCCAGTGAGGATTACTTGGCCTCTAAAAGGGGGGACACCTGTAGATTCTGCGTTTTTTCACATTAAACTCTGTGAAATTACGGTTGAGTTTGATCAAAGCACACTTGGTGATTGTTGGAAAGACTATCGACGACGGTTAAGGTGAGTTTTATTTTGTTTCTGTCCAGTTTGAATGAAGTGTTTTACGATGCTCCGCCACGTACAGCTGATCTCAACATAAACAAAAATACACGTGAATGATGGCGCAAGCTGCACGGAGAGGGGGGGCAATCATACTCGGGCAGCTTGCCAGAGGTCTGCGCTCTCCGAGTGCCATTCTAGTTTCTGCATGTTATCAATCCTAATTTAATGTTAGTACCCGACTCCTTAAAAATCTTGGTATTGTTCTGGAGCAGTGTTAGATAGGCCACTTACCTAGGGGATATAGTCAAACCCAGTAAGGAAGGCAATCTGCTTCAATGATGAGGTGGTTGTATAATCTTCTTAACTAGTATTGACTTATGTTTGTTATAAATAGCATCACAATTGATATTTCGGAGGATGTAGCATCCATTGGTCCATTGGTTCCAACCATGTCATACTAGCTTGTCAGGAAGGAGGTTAAAGAACACTGCAAAAAAAATGGCCATTTTCAAAGGGGTCCCTTGACCTCTGACCTCCAGATCATTGAATGTAAATGGGTTCTATGGGTACCCACAAGTCTCCCCTTTACAGACATGCCCACTTTATGATAATCACATGCAGTTTGGGGCAAGTCATAGTCAAGTCAGCACACTGACACACTGACAGCTGTTGTTGCCTGTTGGGCTGCAGTTTGCTATCTTATGATTGGAGCATATTGTTTTATGCTAAATGCAGTACCTGTGAGGGTTTCTGGATCAATATCTGTCATTGTTTTGTTTTGTTAATTGATTTCCAATAATAAATAAATTATATACATACATTTACATAAAGCAGCATGTTTGTCCACTCCCATGTTGATAAGAGTATAAATACTTGACAAATCTCCCTTTAAGGTACATTTAAAACAAATAAAAAATGTGCGATAAATTTGCGATCAATCCCGATTAAGTATTTTAATCAATTGACAGCCCTAATGGTGGATATATATAATGATTTAATTTGTTTATTGTATAGAAAAATCATCATTAGTTCATCATCGTTCATCCTTCATCATACATCCGTCCTCCTTAATCCTCTTGGATCACAGTGTTTTAATGTACATACCAGCTAGAAGTTCGATGGTCCAATCGAACTAATACTCTCAAACAAGCGTAGATTAGAAAGACTTTTTTTTCAATGGTATTGCTCTCTATTAAGTGAGGGGATGAACATAAGACAGTTTACACAGAATCCTGCATGTCGCATTGAACTCAGTAGTGTATTTTAGAGAGGTGTATGACCCCAGCAGCAAATCAAATCATGGATGCTGCAGTTATGTGGGATGAGCTTTAACCATTAGGCTGCTGGGGCATCCCAGGAATTGTGTGAATACTTCTGCACTGTATCATTCCATAGTGGTAATAGGACAGGCAGGGAAAATATAACTTTACAGCCCCAAGTGTCTCAGTTTACAGCTGCTATGGGTAGAAATGGAGCAAATACACTGATCTGCCTTAACGTTCAGACCACTGCCAGGTGAAGTGAATAACATGGATTATCTCGTTACAATGGCACCTGGTAGTGAGGGGGGGGATATATGAGACAGCAAGTGAATATTTTGAACTTTGAACTTTGGACGTTGGAATCGGAAAAAATGGGCCAGCGTAAGAATGTGAGCGACTTCGACGAGGGCCAGATAGTGGTGTCTAGACTACTGGGTCAGAGCATCTCCAGAACTGCAGCTCTTGGGGGATGTTCCCGGTCTGCAGTGGTCAGGACCTACCAAAAGTGCTCCAAGGAAGGAGAACCGGTGAACCGGCGACAGGGTCAGACCCGAGGCTCATTGATGCACGTGGGGAGCGAAGGCTGGCCCGTGTTGTCTAATCCAATAGAAGAGCTACTGGAGCTCAAACTGCTGAAAAAGTTAATGCTGGTTCTGATAGAAAGGTGTCAGAACACACAGTGAGGAGCAGGTTATTGTGTATGGGGCTGCGTAGCCGCAGACCGGTCAGGGTGCCCGTGCTGACCCGTGTCCACCGCCAAAAGTGCCTACAACACGTGAGCATCAGAACTGGACCACGGAGCAATGAAGAAGGTGGCCTGGTCTGATGAATCACGTTTTCTTTTACATCATGTGGATGGCAACGAGTTGGAGGTGTTGACTCGGCCTCCAGATTCTCCAGATCTTGATCCGATGGTGCTGGACAAACAAGTCCGATCCACGGAGGCCCCACCTCGCAACTTATACAGGACTTAAAGGATCTGCTACTGACGTCTTGGTGCCAGATACCACAGCAGACCTTCAGAGGTCTAGTGGAGTCCACGCCTCCACGGGTCAGGGCTGTTTTGACGGCAAAAGGGGGACCTACCGAATATTAGGCAGCTGGTCATAATGTTATGGCTGATTGGTGTATATCCTGACAGTAGTGCATGAGACAGGTAATATGAAAAAAATCATGTGCCTCTGTGTCCTCCGGTGTCCTTTGGTGCTCCGAATGGCATCTGCCAGCATCAATCAGAGCCGAGCTGGAGCCTTGCCGTCTCTGAGCAGCTGTCAATCACTCGCAAACTCCGACCAAACGGTCAAACTAGGCAGCGCTGATCAAATATGAATCAATATTCTGTTACTGTAATGACTATTTCTCTCCTCAGATGTTCTCAGAATCATCTTGTAGTGTACTGTTTAGCTGTAAAATTAGAAAGCACCGCCCACCAGCTGGAGCACAGCCAATAGGAACGCTCTCTCTCTGAAATGACCTGTGATTGGTAAAAGTCTCCCGTCACGGGCTAGATGTTCTAAAGCCTGAAAACAGAGCCATGAGGAGGAGCAGAAGTCTAGTTTTCTCTCAGAACACTTGAATTACAATATGCTGAAAGGTTATTATGGACTTTTTGCCCAAAGATGCCAAAAACGTTCTGCCTACTGCAAGGTTCAGTGTCGATACGTTATAAAAATTCTTTAATTTACATACTGTGACTTTCCCTGTTTATTTTCAAAGTAAACATTGCAATGAAATTCTTTTCTCGAGGTCAACTTCTTGGTTCTCAACCTGGAAGATAATATCAGAAGGTCACCAGATGGCTGTGGGGAAAAAAATTAAATAACATATTTTAGACTGGGGGATGTTTTTTACATTACATCATCTGTACGCTACACCAGTGATATCACTTTCCTCAGAATAGATTTTATTGAGTGTTTGTGAGAGTTAAGTGTGCGTGCACATGAGTTTCTAATGGGGGATTTATATTTGTTATTGGACTTTAATAGCTATAATCCACAGAAGAGAATCCACAAAATGTGTACCATGATTTCTAAATATTTCAATATCCACAAACATGTATTTTTGTAATTGTGTTGTGTAAAGTCACATTCACAAAAATACAGGGCGATTTGCAAATACGCATAAATACTCTGTAAACACGTATATTTACAGTAGTTCCACACAAAAATGTTAGAAGTTTTCATGTAAAATGGTGTATACGCATTTGTGGATCCATTTGAACACGTGGAATAACATTTGCACATTTTTGCATCTCTTCCTGTCGGTCTTTGTGATATTTGTAACTTCCCTCCTGTTTGTTTACATAATTTCAGGTCAGGGGGGAGAAAAAGTCATGGAATGCATCAAAAATCCACAGTGCCTGGAGCCCATTGGACAACACCTAGGTGCTAAGCTGTTCAAACTAAACAAAACTCGCAAATACCAACCTAATTATACTGGGGGTCGCGAGAACCTCTGTCGTAAAGCACTTTCTTTGTATCTGTGAAAGGTCACAGGGCCTTGGGTGCTGTACTCTTTTTGGTATTGTTGCCTTTATTGGACAGTTGACAGTGTAGAGGACAACAGGAGACCAGGGGAGAGCCCGGGGTATCACATGCAACAAAGGACCACAGCCAGAGCCAAATTAGGGACACTGCGAGAATGTGGTATGCACCTTAACCATTTTGCTAGTGGGGTGCCCCAGAGCATAAGGGGGTAAAAGGAGGAGAGCTCTCTGGGGCCCAGCCACTAGGGGGGGGGCATAGAGGCCAGCAATAATCATGTTCATCCTAAAGCAATGATAACCACATTTTATTTTAACTAAAATATTCACCATTACTTATTAAAACAGCAAAAAAACATTGTTGTTATTGTTGCTTTCGTAAAATGTAGCCTGTTTCATAAGGAAACCCCCCTCTCTTGAAAATAGTCAAATTTTTTTGTGGGAAACCACATAACCTAAGAAATTAATCTTAACTTACTAGGGGTGTAACGATTCATCTACTACATTGATGTATCGATTTATATTCCTACGATACAACTACATGGATAGGTACTCGGCAAGTTGTCCTTCACGGGAGACGCATATCGATATAAAATCAATTTGAAACGCAAAAATCGATTGTATCGATATTAAGGATTTGCACCATGTATTTAAGGACGACAACATTATATCAAAGTGTTTTTTAGCACTTGTATTAGTGAAGAAATGTTAAACGTAACTCCGGTTCTCCAGACATGCGTCAGCTCTGCCATCTGCAGCGCGAGCCCGCATCCATGTTGTGCATGTAGACGAACGGAGCACTGGACTCCTCCTCTCTCACATGATAACGGCTGGAGGGAGATGAGCAGCGGTCTGCATGAGACGGGGGCGGCTTCACCCACAGGCGCTTTCCCCGTGCGCTGTCGGTTTTTCATTCAGAGAAATGACTTTCCTTTTCCCCGTCATGATATCTACTGTATCTGAACGCAGCATCAGCCTCACGTATCCAGCCGGAGAGCAGACGGTCCGCGAGGTAAAGTATCACGACGGGAGTAAAGTAAAAAGCAAAACAGAAATTCAACTAACGTTAGTCTAACATAGTTTTAACATGTTGTTCCAGATGTTTCCATGTATGAAAAGACCCTAAATGAACCCTGTAGGTGGACTACTGGATTACTATCAGCAGATTATTTAAACAGTGTTTGTATAGGAATGATTCTGTCCCAAGCTGTCTGATCACTATCAGCTGTTTGATCACTATCAGCGGTTGATCACAATCAGCTGTTTGATCACTATCAGCTGTTTGATCACTATCAGCTGTTTGATCACTATCAGCGGTTGATCTCTATCAGCTGTTTGATCACTATCAGCTGGTTGATCACTATCAGCTGTTTGATCACTATCAGCTGTTTGATCACTATCAGCTCGTTGATCACTATCAGCTGTTTGATCACTATCAGCGGTTGATCTCTGTATTATTGATCTACTGTTTATATTGAAAATGAGGACAGAAGCAGCAGGTTAAACCACTGTTCATTTAACTTAAATAGAAGTTGGTTAAATATTTAACTGCCTTGTATCTTGAGAACTGAAGCAGCAGGTCCTACAGTTGCACTTTTTATTATTTTCAAATAAAAGGTGTATGTATTTGCCATTAATCATTGTTTACTTGCTTATATCCATAATTAATTTATCCCTGATTCCCTTTCAAGAAAAACTTTGAGGAATCCTGACCTGTACTGTCCAGTATCCAGTTATTTATTTCACAGTCACACCAACTGAATTTTTGGCCAAAAAAGTTACTGTATCGATTTCAAATCATTGAATTGTATCGTATCGTATCACTCTAGATGAGCCAAATATCGTCCTGAATCGTATCGGAACCATGGAAATCGTATCGTATCGTTACACCCCTAAAACTTGCTATTGGCTAATGTCGGAATGAATTTCTTTATGCCTGAGTGTGTCTCTCTCAGTTTCCATGTATGTTTTGTAGGAGTAGGAGATGTAGGAGAGAGAGAGAGAGCATGCCCATGCGTTGATATGAGTGAAGCAGTTCTGAGGAGGGCCCATTCACTGGACCTGTTCAGGGGCCCGGCTATTTCTGTGGCCGTTTCTTTGTATTTTGAAACATTACAGAGTCGGCTCTAGCCCTTTTGGTGCCCTTGGCAAAATTTGGATTTGGAGCCCCTCCCCAAAATAGCCCCGTAAACCGCAACACACATCATGTTGTGATTCTGTTGGGTTTTTTTTTTATTGTTGGCCTGCTCTCTCTGTTCCCTTCCCCTCTGTATTTTTTGCCTGGCAGGGCATGTGTGTGGCAGGGGGTGTGTGCTCATCGGTTCTCACTCAACATCATCAACCTCACCATAAAAGCCTGGGTTGCGTTCGAAAAGTCAAATAATTACGTCCTAAAGTCTTTTCCTAACCACTTTTCCTTGACCTCAATGGAAATGAGGTATTAAGAGAATCCGACTGCTCTTTCACTAGGCTCCGTCATTATGATGTGACGACGGTGGATGTTAATGACGCAGGTCTGCTGTGGTGAAACTACAATGTTCTGAAGATGGATTACAAAAGGCAGCGCCACCACACCCCGTGCGTTTTAAATAGGTCTTTCAGTGACAGACTCCTTCACCCGAGGTGTGTGAAAGAGAGAGCTGGAACACTCTATCAACAGATAATAAAGATCATCTGACCTAACGTGGACAACCGGTGAAAAATATCACTTCATTACCAAGGTTGGAATTGAAATAAACAGGAATATGGGGGGGGGCATCTCCCTCACTGGCAAAACAAGGCTTGTCATCATTGAAGGCCATCTCAATGCAGTGAGATATCGGGATGAGATTCTGCAGCCAGTGGCGATCCCATATCTCCACAACCTGGGACCTAACTTCATCCTCCAAGATGATAACGCTCTCCCCCACAGAGCCAGGGTTATCACAGACTACCTCCACAATGTGGGAGTAGAGAGAATGGAACGGCCTGCCAAGAGTCCAGACCTCAACCCAATTCAACACTTGTAGGATCAGCTTGGGCGTGCTGTACGTGTTAGAGTGACCAACACAACCACGCTGGCTGACCTGCAACGAATCCTGGTTGAGGAATGGAACGCCATCCCACAGCAACGTGTGACCAGGTTGGTGACCAGCATGAGGAGGAGGTGCCAGGCTGTTGTGGCTGCGTATGGATCTTCCACCCACTACTAAGGCTCCTGACGGTGTATTAAATGAATAAAGTGTAAAATAGCCAATATGTCTTGTTTGTTCCTTGTTACTGATAGAGAGTTCAATCATCCAATCCACCAAACAACTCAAAACAAGAGTCAATACCAACAGGAGAATTCACTGTTTACCATTGACAGAGCATTTTGGCAAGTTTTTCTTGGGCCCTACCCACATAATCAGCTGTGCTGCTCATCCCACAAATGCATGATCCTTTCAAGTTGGACATCATTGTGAAGGTAATTAAACAGGCTTTCCAACGGTGTAAAATACAATGACCATTAGCATTGTAACAACAGAGAAATAATCCACCAAACACAAGTTTGCAAACTTTTTCTACCAGTTTATTTGACAATGGCACGGGGATGTCAACTATGTGTCAGTTCATCATCATGACCAGCACCTTGCCAGGAGATGACCTGGCAGTGTCTGTGTTTCCTGTCCTCCTCTGAGGCTTCAGTTCATACAAAGAACTTCAGGGTAGAAAGCCGAATAATTTGAACTAGCAAGGCATAAAGTGTTATATTGTTTCACTTGAGTCTCCAGGGCAACTCAGCCTGGAGTAGACAAGATTTGTACTCCATCAGTAATTCATGAATCTGATTTCCGTCTTGATGTAGAACAGCTTTGGGAGTACCATGG
This sequence comes from Sebastes umbrosus, assembly GCF_015220745.1. NCBI lineage: Eukaryota > Metazoa > Chordata > Actinopteri > Perciformes > Sebastidae > Sebastes > Sebastes umbrosus. The sequence goes on along the minus strand of NC_051284.1, from coordinate 823,806 downwards.
ATCATTTATCACCTTGAAAAGAGGCTTGAATTATGACCCAGGGTGCTATAATTTGACAAATATACAGCAATGAATGTATGTATGTAATATATGTGTCATCTTTTTAGAATCTCTGTCCATTGTTTTGGTGGTTTGATTTAATGATTGAGATTTAAAGCTTCAGTAGGCAGAATATCTTTGCCGTCAATTCCATAATAACCTTTCAGCATATTGTAATTCAAGTGTTCTGAGAGAAAACTAGACTTCTAGTCCTCCTCATGGCTCTGTTTTCAGGCTTTAGAATATCTAGCCCGTGACGGAAGACTTTGACCAATCACAGGTCATTTCAGAGAGAGAGCGTTCCTATTGGCTGTTCATTCAACGGAGGCAGCTGTCAATCACTCGCAAACTCTGATCAAACGGTCAAACTAGGCAGCGCTGATCAAATATGAATCACTGTAATGACTATTTCTCTCCTCAGATGTTTCCAGAATCATCCTGTAGTGTACTGTTTAGCTGTAAAATGAGAAAGTTAGCTCCGGCTGGTGGGCGGTGCTTAGTATTTCCTCAACTGTTCTCAACATGGCTGCCAGGTCACAAACTCTCTCATTTTACAGCTAAACAGTACACTACGAGATGATTCTGAATTGGTCTCTGATTGGTTGTTTTCCTCCGGTCTGTGAAATCTTGCAGATGCCGTTAGGAGCACCGGAGGACACAGGAGGACAACGAGGCACATGATTGTTTTCAGATTACCTGTCCCATGCACTACTGTCACGATATAGTGACCGTTCTATAAAATAACTTCTTTCTAATCATATTTGCTCCATTTCTACCTGCTGCTGTTTTAGCTCTTTGAACTCTTGAAGTGATGGAGAACAAATGGCCTTTGTGAGAGGAAAACATATCAATGCACATTAATAGAATAAAATATTGCTCCCTGTAAATGAAATACCACAGTCCATAGAATATTCTGAAACAATGCCTCCACTGTTAATCGGTGCCTCCAGTCTGTCAGACTGTAGAAATGCTAACAATAGCATTGGGACAGCATTGGTGGAAATGCTAACAATGACACAATAGCATGACGGCAACAGCAGACACAACAACTACCGCTGTCACCCACACAATACAACAATCAGGAGCACAGATATGAAATGATACTGAGCAAAGCTCCAATCTGAGATAATAGAGCAATCAGGAGGTGAGCTGCTGCTGAGTAGAGGCTTAAACTGGAAAGAAACTACCAGTTACTACTTATAGGTTGTAAATAAAAGGTTGTGAGGAGCTCCATAATGGAAAAGAGGGCCGAGACTGCCAGTCATTGATTGACGTGTGTCAATGGAGCTTTATTCAGTAGAGCAGCTATCACCAGTTTTTCAGTTAAACGTGCAGTATGCTGTTTTGTTATTTTAAAGCCCAAACACCTTTATCTGATGTTGGTATTTACATAACACATTTTTCAAAAACACATAAAGGTAGCCTACATTTAAATTAGCCTACCGGCATTATGATGTATCATCATTCTGTGTGAGGACACATCAAATAATAATCAGGCTATATAGCCTATCATGTCTCAGGCCGGAAACCAAGTTCATTATATTGATATGTAGTGTTATTTCTACAATCACCAGCAGATGTCAGCAAACCCAAACTATTACGAAAGGAACACTGTGGTGGAGTAATGCTGCTGTAGGTGCAGGCTGACAGTCTGCATGGAAATCTTGCTGTGTTTTAAAAAATGTTGGGATGTCAACTGATTTTGATGGGTGACATATTTAAATGTTGAACATACATGGATGTATAAAGAGTTACAAAGCATACACATGGATGTGTGTTGAGCATACACACATGGTTCCCGTTCTGGCTTCTGATTGGTGCACCAGTCAAACACACAGTAGGCCTACATACTACAGTAATTATGCACACCTGTGATTAATTTAAAAGCGAATTAGCCCAGCGAACTTAACAATTAGCCTCCATTGTTCGTTGAGAAAATGGTAAGTCAATTTAATTTTCAGTCATATCATAAAAAGGAAATATGTTATGCGTTAGGCTGTAGACATAAACTAGTGGTAATGTAGTGAACGTTTTCTGATTACAATAATGTAGCTTTAGCCTACAATAATGTATAGACTAGCTCAAACTTGACCTTTTATTCTTGCTTGCCGGCTGTTAACGTTAGCTTAGCTAACATTACTTTTCTGAACAGGCCACCATTAACGTTAAATGCTTTTGGGACAAAACTAAAACACGCCAGGCCAGGGGCCCTCTAAACTAAGCTAATGTTAGCTAGTTAGCTAACTGAGAATGTAACTAAGTTTTCTTTGCATGCCTTTGTTCATTTTTGTCATAATTCCCCGAACGTTAAGCAATCCTTTGCATTTCTTTGGGTGGGGGCGCTACTACGTCAGAGCGACTCCCGACACGGCTCGTTCATTGTGTGTTTTCTGTCGTTCATTGTGTTTTATTGTGTGGTTTACGTTTGTCCAGATGTTAACGACAACAACAGTGTTACATCTAGCGTGCATCTGGCTTATGATCGCAAGTTTATGTTGAGGAAATGGACTCTGCTCAGGACCGGCAGCACCACTCTTCGCCAACCCAGGTAGGCTCACCTACTCACGGGACTACCTGTTGGAGCTGAGCCGCGTTCACCTGGAGCCATCGCAGGCATCACCCCTCCTCACTAATCAGATAAATGGTAAATGGACTTGCATTTATACATTTACACTACATGTCAGCATTCACCCATTCACACACACATTCATACACTAATGGCAGAGGCTGCCATGCAAGGTGTCAACCTGCCCATCAGGATCTAATCTAATCCTCATCCACTCACCGATGGCTATGCCTTCGGGAGCAATTTGGGGTTAAGTGTCTTGCTCAAGGACACATCAACATGTAACCCATAGCAGCCGGGGATCGAACCACCGACCTTCCGATTGGTGGACGACCTGCTCTACCCTCTGAGCATGCCACCCCAGATACATCCGGAGTTACTTCGAGGCCACAAGCGAAAGCGAATATGGAGGAAACCTTTACCTGCCATCACCCTGTCAAATGTCCGATCACTACGGAACAAGGCTGACGAGCTTTCCACACTTGTGAGGTTTGATTCGGACTATCGGCAAACCAGTCTATTCTGTTTTACAGAGACTTGGCTTTCCGAGGACGTGGATTTTAATCTGGATGGTTTTAACATCGTATGTTTTGACAGGGATGCAAGGAAAACACGGAAGTCAATTGGGGGCGGACTCTGTATGGCTGTCAACAATAAGTGGGCGACTAACTTAAAGGTGAGAGAGACTGAGTGTTGTAAACACTATGAATTAATGACTATGTCCTTTAGACCGCACTACCTACCATGAGAATTCTCCCAGATTACCGTAATTTGAGTCTATGAACCAGGGCCTGGCTTTACACTAGCTGCCGAGCACATAGCGGACAGTTATAATAGAGCTGTCAATTGAGCCTGGCGACCAGCCAGTATTTTCTATTTCTATTAGGGGAAAATATGACATCACCACGCTGTTGTCCAATCTCACCTATGTCACCAACGATGCTCTAACCACCAAACACAAAACAAAACTCGTCCGGATTATAACGCAGGCTGGCAAAATAATCGGTTCTCCCCAAACCCCCCTAACAGAGCTTTACACCCAGTCAGTAATCAGGAAAGCCACTGCCAGCCTGCCAAAGACAAATTTCTGTTACCTGTGACAGACAATAAAGTTTTTCTTATCTTACCTTATCTTATCTTATCTTATCTTTTGAGGCAGACATTTACGGACGACAGAACAAGCGCAGGTTGAAGGAACTGGCCTTCTACCTCCAAGAGGTCAAGGCCCAGTTACGTGTTGGTTAATCTTGTGTGACAAAGAGAATTTCCAAACAGATGAGTTAAAGCATAATGATTCAATTTATTCCGAACAATCAATGTTGCATAAGTAAAAATAAAAGAGTTTACAGATATCTGGATCCAATCTACGTGTCCCTGACAACATACAGTGCATGGGTCAGTTCGCGAAGTCTGAACCCCGAGCTATCCCTGATCCAGTCTATTCATGGTTTACACAATATTAATATTCATGAGATTATGACATGTGATATTTTTGCTGCATATCTTTTCTTTGTTATCTCCTTCTGACTCCTTCCTCTTCTTGACCTTGCAAAAAGAACAGCACTTGCCTCCCTTTCCTCGCAATCACTCCATTCACAACAAATCCAACAGTCAGGTTATTGCAGGTCATTGTAAGCACTTTTGTACATAATAAATCCAACAGACCCTCTTTTGAACTTAACTAAATTCACCTACAGATAATGTTACATACAGATATATTTATTATAAGCATAGATAATGTTACGTACAGATGTATTAATTATAAGCATCATCATGTTACGTACAGATGTTTTAATTATAAGCATCATCACACAACCTCTTCAGGATCAACATCTTCACTATCCTCCACCATTTCCAGGAGACCCTGTCTCTCAGCTTGGAACATGGCCATCTGATAAGAAGGAGGTGCATCCGGATGCTTTCGTTGCACAGCAGAAATAATCACATGCTCAGTGAGGTGGCGAATACATGGAATACAGCAACAACCGCATAATACTAAGCATGCACACACAGCAAGGATTGAGGAGAATAGAGATACCACCATGGACTTCCATTTCCCAAAGGTACGGTCTAACCAGTCGTTAATGGGGCTGTTGATACCTGAGTCATCGTGCATGGATTCAGACAGCGTCCGGAGCCCCTCTAGCGCCTTAGTTACAGTCCCGTCCGGCGCTGTATTGTTAGGGATGAAAATACAACATGAGTCTTGGAACATTGAGCATACACCGCCTTTCTCTGCCAGCAGCATATCTAATGCCATTCTATTTTGGATCACCATCAGTGACGTAGGAGCCATTTGTTCAGCTAGTCCGGCAATTGCATCACGGGTTAGATTAGTCAAACGGAGAACATTATAGTGGATGTAGTTAATGCGGTCAACATTTTTGTTAGGAGTGATAGGGATCAGAGCACTTATTAGAGGTATGTTTTCAAAGCCTGCAGCGATTTGGTCAGCTAGTTTATATTCATTAGGGGAGCTACCTCACTACATCATTCTTTATAATCTTGGTTTAGCCTTCCCCCCTTGTAGCCCACTCCTTCCACCCTGCTTCTGAGTGAAAGCATTGTCTATTGTTAAAAAGAGTTACTTGTGATTAGCCAGTTTTAGCAGAGTGCAGAGGCGAGGATGATAAGTAATGTATCTAAACTAGTACAGTCTGTGCTTTCCCAGGTTATTCAGATTTATCTGAGTACACAAATTCTACACAAGGGTCATGGTATTTTCTCTCACATTCCCTCCTTTTTTCATGAATAACTAAAATGGTAACTGAAAACACGAAAATACATGATGAATTGCATTAAGATAGTAATATGAAATGAAAACATTAAACATATATGATATATATAATATTAAAACATTATAGCTGAAAATATTTAAAATACATGACAAATCACATTAAGAAAGTTTGTACAGAAGAACGAGGACAAGAGAGGTAAACACAAATGCTACAACAAACGCTACTAGCAGTTTGCCGTACTGCATGATGCTTCTAGTTCGTTTTCCTGCGCGCAACTGAAAAACTTTTATCTGGTGGTCCTATTTTATACTGGTTTGGGAAAGGAAGTGAAACTTCTCTCTGGTGGATTCTCCCCACCCCTGGTTTCTCTTTTTAGCTATTTTAGCATTTATTCTAAGCAACAATTTTTAATACATTGTGATATATAATGTTTTTCAAAAACCACCTAGATGAGTCCACCTAAACAACCATGTTAGCCTGATTTAACTGTAAATACAGGCAAGACCTTGTAACCTTCTTTCCCTTATGTGTATCTCATCACAGTCACAGTTTATACAGTACATGAAAAATAAAAAATTATACGTGACCCTCTTTTCACGTAGCCTGGGCTCCTTGTGGGGCTGCCTCCTCTGCTTCAGGTCCTGTCCTGCTGCTGGAGCACTGTGTTAGGTGCCACCAGTTGAGTCCTTTTCCTTCAAGCTGCACAGCTGTTGCAGTTCTGGCCAGAACCTTGTGTGGGCCTGTCCAACGTGGCTCCGACCACTTCCTCTTTAACACCTTCAACCAAAGGTGTTCCGGGGGTCCAGGGTCAGGTCCTGGAACGTCCTCTGTGACAGGGGTGACAGGTTTGTCACCTGTATAGGAGAGAGCTGACACAAGAGCATTAACCTTCAAATAGTATGGTCTGTAACCGAGGTCAGGAAGGGGAGAGGGGTTTTGGGACGGCCCTGGGAAAGGTCGGCCACACGTAAGCTCAAATGGTGTGAGTCCTGTTATTGTGGATGATACACAGTGCCAAATTTGTGTTGTAGTCCCAGAGCCTTTTCAACAGATTGCAGGTCTTTATTTTTGAAATGTGAACCATTATCTGACCTGATCAATTTAGGAAACCCATGTTTCGGAATGTACTCATTCACCAGACATTTAATGACTGATTTTGCGTCCTCTTTTCCCGTAGGGTAGGCCTCAACCCAACGTGAAAATGCGTCCACAATTACTAGGAGGAATCTTTTCCCCCCCGCCCTTACTCCCATATCTGTGAAATCCATAAAGATTTCCTGTCCCGGGGCAGTGGGAGAAGGATGTGTTCCTGCCCTAGGAGTGATGGTAGGTCTGATGTTACATGTACTACATACATCACACTTAGTCAAGAAGTCAGTTATAGTAGCATGTTTCCGGGGAATCCACCAGTGGCGGAGATCTCGTAACATCTTTGTGGCTTTTATGGTCAAGTCCATGAGTCTGAGTCAATATTGAGGACATCCAACAGGGGGGCATAACTATTTGATCTCCGTTATACCATATACCATCAAACTGTTCTATAGCTCCCTTATCTTCCCAGATGGTTCGTTCTGCTGCTGTGGCAGATTCTTGAGCTTGTATAATGGAGAAATCAGTTATCTCAGAACCGAGATCTGCTGTGGTCATGACCATCATAGTAGGTAAATACCCTGCCGCCTTTTTAGCAGCTGCATCAGCTGCTTCGTTTCCTATACTCTCTAAGTCAGTGCCCTGACTGTGTCCTTTCACTTTGATCACAGCTACCCTCTGTGGTAACTGGATTGCTTCCAACAACTCTTTCATCAACTCCTCATGAGCCATAGGTTTATTCTGACTAGTCTTAAAACCCGCTTGCACCCAGCCAGACATATCTCTGTGAATTGCATTGCACACATACGCAGAGTCTGTGAAAATATTCACTGCCTTCCCTTCCGCTAACCGCAGAGCACAAACTACAGCCGTAAGTTCTGCTGCCTGATGTTTTGGAGCTATGGCTAGGGACACATGGGGAACAGCTTCTTCTGACATGCGATACCATTGTTCTTGTGCTGGGGTTAGTTTTTACTGCGGCTGCTACTCCTGCTGGTGCTATATAAACATCTCTTACCCCTATCCCCCAGGTTGTATCTAACAGGTTCTGTTGGAACTCATCTTGATACGTAAGATCATTATTTCTGTCATAATTCAGAGTGCAGTGGGGAGGATCGGGAACAGGGAGGTAAGGGTGTAGAGCCCTAATCCATGGTTGCCACATGTTGTAAAAGTCAATCAGAGGGTTTCTGTCGGCTAGCAGGGCCCAATATATGTCTGCACAGGGTGGTGGGGCATCAGGTGAGGTATCAGGACTCAACATGCACATGCGATCAGCACTGGAGGGGGAGGAGCACACCATTTCTTCTCCTCCGGGGAAACTCACTATCACAGCTTCTGGTGAACAATGTACAGAAGCCCCCAGTGCTGCCAAAACATCTCTTCCCAGGAGATCACGTGGACAATCAGGTGCATACAAAAAGGGGTGCTCCATCACCTGTCTCCCAAGCCGGACAGGAAGGGGAACAGTAAAAGGCAGTCTTTGTTCAGTGCCGGAAAATCCCAAAACGGAAACATAGTGAGAGGAAAGGGAACACATAGGTTCAGCTAAGGTGGAGTAACGTGCTCCCGTATCCACCATGAACCATCTTCGTTTTCCGTTCACTGTCAACTGGAGACAGGGCTCTGCCAGCCCCTGCCCCTCCATCTCCGTCGGGCACCCCTATGGGAACATTCCTGGTGTATATGGACCAGGTGGAGGTCCCTGCGCAGAGTACCCGCTGTATGCCTGCATTGGAGCTAGCTGTTGGTTTGGTGGATTCTGTATTGTTGGCTGATATGACTGCTGTGGAGGCCCTCTCATCTGCTGTTGTTGTTTCTGAAGACAGTCACGTGCCCAGTGATCCGGGCTTCCGCAGATGTAACAACTGCCTCCTCTTGGTTGGGCATACCCCCTCCCCCTGCCTCCTCCTCCTCTCCCTCTGCCTCTATTCCGGCCTTCATGATAAGGGGGCTGCTGATATGGGGCAGCTTGGTAAGGAACATGATACTGGGGTTGATACATAGCCTGTGGCGGGCCCTGCAGTGGATAAGGATTCTGTGGCGGGGCTGGAGCTGGTGTTACAATTTGAGCCATCTGGGTATCTTTCTCTTTACTCCTTCCGGAGCATGTTTTAACATAGCTATTCTGAACAGAGACTGCTGTGATTCTTTATCTGGGTTCACCCCCGTAGCCCCCGCCCACTCTGTCTTTGCTCTTTCTATGAACGTGCGTCCACTCTCCCCGTTCTTAATCTTAAACACCAAGCTGTGGAGCTTACCCGCTGGTATGGGATACTTTTGTCTAATAGCATTACCGAAGGAGGTAGCGTAGGGGTTAAGGGGGCTCCTATCTAACACCTGGGCTGTTCCGGCCGCTGCTTCTAATTCTTTCAGTGCCCAGTCCGAAACCGAGAAACCCAAAATAGCCCTGAGATCGCCCATAGCTAAAGTCTTCCCTCGGGTCTTGTTATACAGGCTCGTGAGCCACACTCCGCCTCCCTCTTGAATTCCTGGGAGGAGCTGACTCAGTGCTTGAACGTCACCTAAGGTGAACGGCTGATACTCGTCTCTACCGTTGCTTTTGGCTACAATGGGAAACATGCCAACGCACTGACTCCTCTGTTTGTCACCTTTGTCTTTGTACTTTCCATAAACTTTATGTGACCTAGTTTTGGGGGGTGTATATGGTCTCGCCTCTTCGTCCCCACCCTCCCGTCTCCTATGTATCCCTCCTTTGGAGTGCGTTCTCATGGTTCCCTCTATAGTGATAGGAATGTTTTCGTCTTCATCATCATCACCCTCCTCTACTGCTCTACTAGCCTCGTCATCAGCGTCCTCATCTACCTCTCCACTAGTGTGGACATCCTGATACTTTGCACGGGATCTCTCTGTGTCTCTCTCAGTTCTCTGCATCCAATCACTTATGTCTGGACTCTCTGTGTGGGGTTTAGGGGTAGATTGAGCTCTCCTTCTTACGTCTCCATTACGCAAGTCTGGTGGTAACATGGCTTGTCCTAACCTGTACTGTTCAGCCTGATCTCTCAGTTCTTCCCTTAGCCTGTCTATTTCTCTGGCTACATCAGACATACTACCCGCCTCTGAGGCTGAACCTGCTCCTTGTTCTTTTTCTATTTCCTCTTCTAGTTCCAAAGTACCACCTAACACTTGAAACAATGGTGCCATAACTTCGTTTGTATAATCACTGTCCTGTGGGGTTGGTACCGGACTAGGGGTAGGAGGAGGATAAGGAGGGGGGTCGGGATGTGGGCCAGGTGGGTACTGCTGATGGAGGGACATGTAATGTGGTGGCTGGCTAGTATGTGGGTTTGGTGGTGGGGGTGCGCTAGGACTGGGTGAGGGTTTCACTAGTGGTTTTGCTTCAGCGGTTTCTGCGTGGGTGGCTTTCGTCTGGCTGCCTAAGGCTGATAGTGCAGCCATCTGTATCACATTATATTTTACCAATTTACTTGCCAACTCGTCTTCTTTCTTCCTCAATTTCCTCCTTACAAACATATGTCCCTTTTCTTTGTCTTGTCCTGCTTGCAGCAGCTTTCTATGAACCACCTGTATTAATGCTCTCATCACTGGCATGAATTTGGCTTCACTTCCCGTGGCTGGAAAATGCCCTTCCTTCACTGTCATGTTATACCACTCATCTAGGTCTTGAGTCTCTTTATTTCTAGTCTTGGGATCAAATGTACAGATTACATTGGTCCTGACTTTAGCCCATTGCTGTCCAAATGATAAACGGGGAGGCCCACAGCCACCCCGTTCCTCACAGTCTTTGTCAAATTCTCCGTCCATTCTGTCCAGTACTATTTCACACAGGTTTATTCAGTTTATGACAGTAACTAGATTCAGAGTAAATGGGTCGCTATGCCCCTCGCTGTGATCCTACCAACATAAGCTTCTACTGGACACTTTGATGTTCCAGCGATGTTGGCCCAGTATCAACAGTAAGTTTTAATTTTCCTCTGAATACTAGTTATTAATGTACACTCATACAGGCGCTCCAAGCGCTATTTTTACTAAACTCTAACGTCCCAGACGTTACTAACAACTAGCGCTCCAAGCGCACTACTCTAGCGCTCCAAGCGCAGCGTTCCAAACGCTTTTCTAATGTTCCAAATACTTCTCTAACGTCCCAGACGTTACTAAAAACTAGCGCTCCAAGCGCACTACTCTAGCGCTCCAAGCGCAGCGTTCCAAACGCTTTAACAGAAAGTCTTTACTTTTGCAACATTTATCACTACAAAGGAGATTCAGCACAACAAGAGAGATAATTTAGAGTAAGCCAATATGCAGAGTTCGATACAACAGGTTCTGCTTTCCTTAAGATTTCAGGGCCCTTTCTCTCTCTCGCCGGTCTGTCCGTCCTTTGGACACGCTTCTCAATGCCGAAGATCACGTCGGGGTCACCAATTGAAGGAACTGGCCTTCTACCTCCAAGAGGTCAAGGCCCAGTTACGTGTTGGTTAATCTTGTGTGACAAAGAGAATTTCCAAACAGATGAGTTAAAGCATAATGATTCAATTTATTCCGAACAATCAATGTTGCATAAGTAAAAATAAAAGAGTTTACAGATATCTGGATCCAATCTACGTGTCCCTAACAACATACAGTGCATGGGTCAGTTCGCGAAGTCTGAACCCCGAGCTATCCCTGATCCAGTCTATTCATGGTTTACACAATATTAATATTCATGAGATTATGACACGTGATATTTTTGCTGCATATCTTTTCTTTGTTATCTCCTTCTGACTCCTTCCTCTTCTTGACCTTGCAAAAAGAACAGCACTTGCCTCCCTTTCCTCGCAATCACTCCATTCACAACAAATCCAACAGTCAGGTTATTGCAGGTCATTGTAAGCACTTTTGTACATAATAAATCCAACAAGGTATAGGCCTACCTAGCATAATACATATTTTTAATAATGGCTGGCTGCATTCCATTTAACCAACAGGTATGGCCTATGTAGCCGTACTTGCTGGCTCAGGAATGACTTCGTTGATGGAATAGTAACTACAGTAACTATAGTAAGTGCATTCATTCAAGTAGGCTGCTGTATTTAAGCAAGCTAGTGTTGAAGTAGCCTACTTGTATTTTACCTTCATATTTTTTATTTTTATACTACTTTATACATCTTCTCGATTATATTGAGGCATATTTACTCCACTTCATTTATTTGACAACTAGGACTAGCATGTATTAAGTATACAGTTCACCTAGCTAGACCAGATACAACTTGGGGGCGCTGTAATAGATTTAGCAATATGCTTTTGCAAATGACTTTTAGGTGCAAACAGCATCTACATAGGCCTATCTTTGAATAGCTAGTTGAGGACGAATACGTTTCTGATTGGTATTTGATGACATTAAAGGGACTGTTTGTAAGAATCACAAATGTCTTGTTAACAGCGACACCTGTGGCCGTTAAGTCAACGAAAGTCAGCATCCCGTTGCTTGCTGTTAGCTGACCAGACGAAGGTCTCTCCATGAATCAATGCTGATCCTAGTGTTGGCTTTTCCTGCCTCAGCCTCCCGACCGCGGCCGGAGGGAACAGGGGAGACGCCGGTGTTTTGGTCGGAGACGATAAAGTTTCTCTCTGCGGAGCCCCGTCACTTCACAAGACACGGGAAACCTCTGTTGGTCTGGAGGAGCTGCAGCAGTTATTTCTGCACAAACGTCCACTGTACATTCACTAGATATTCTCAGAGCTAAACTAACTCTTCTGCAGTGTGGAGTGTGCGCGCATGCACGTGAGAGTGGAACGAGAGAGTGAGAAGGAGCGTGGTGTGTGAGTGAAGGCAGGCAGAGGAGCAGAGACTCCGGCCCTGGAGACCAAAGCTACGGTCTCCCCCGCGTCCTCCGACCGCGGCCAACACTGTTTAACAGACGGGCTTCACTAGATACAACCAAGAGGTTTTGGTGCTTCACTGTAGTTTGTGTTGGAGTCTGAGTCTGAACAGCGTAGCCACACAAGAGCGACCATGAGACACCGACCAGCAATGATTTATACGTGGAAGAAGTTACAAACAGTCCCTTTAAGTTCAATAAATTCTTCCACTCATCTTTCTGTTGTCCATACCTTTTACTCCACTACATGTATTTGACAACTAGGCCTAGCATGTATTAAAGTACCCACAAGTATACAGTACACCTAGCTAGCTAGACCAGATACAACACTGATCCAATGACAGCCTAAAATAACACTTTATTTTTGGTAAACACATTTTACCTTTGCTAATTTGAATGCAGGACTTTGTGTGATGCAGTAGGCTATTTGTACACTTTTATTTGTTTCTTGATCTGATCTGAATATTCCACCTATATCAAAAATGTCAGGGACAACACATTTTGGGATTATGACAAATTGCAAAGGGGGTAATTTAATTCTCTACCACATTATGGGATTTGGTTGTGCTCTAAGAAATTTAGAAATTTGCTATAGTAAATGACTTTTAGGTGCAAACATCATCTTTGTAGCCTACATCTTTAAACAGTTGATGACGAATAGGCTACATTATAATAGATATTTCATTGAATGGCATTACATTCCATCATTTCTTCCATTCTCAGCTTTCCATTGGATTTCCTTTCTCTGTTTGTAACACACTGCCCCTCTCTCTCCCTCTCTCTCTCTCTGTCTCTCTCTCTCTCTCTCTGTCTCTCTGTCTCCCTCTCTCTCTCTTTCTCTCTGTCTCTCTCTCCCTCTCTCTCTCTCTCTGTCTGTCTCTCTCTCTCCCTCTCTCTCTGTCTCTCTATGTCTCTCTCTCTCTGTCTGTCTCTCTCTCTCTCTGTGGTGTGTGTGTGGAGCGCTATCTTGGTGCTGTTAGTCAGTGTTAGTGTGTGAGAGGGGCAGCTGGCGGTCGGTGTGCTCTCCTCTCCTCTCCTCTCGACTCTGCTCGGCTTTGCTCGGCTCTCTGCTCGTAATGGCGCTGCGGGCTGACCAGCTCTTGTCTCCGTGTGTCGTCGCGGTGGTGTCTTTGTTAATGCTCGCTAGCGGACCACAGTTTGTACTTTGTTGTCCGAGTCGCTGTTTATGTTTCCGAACCACCGTGAGATGTATGCATCTAAACCTGGAAACCGTACCAGCAGTTTCTCCTCAAACCACCATTCTGTAAGTAGCCTTTTTCTCCTTCAATGTACCGGGAAGCTTAACCCTAACCATAACCCTCTGGGCTCACTGGACGGGAGCAGCCCAGCAGCCCTCTGCTCTGGGGCACACACTGAACTCCTCCACTCTGGAGGCCTGCGGGGACGTTAGGACGACTGATATTCTTTGAGTTACAGTGTTAAAACAAACAAAGTTTTTAAAATGTTTAATCACTGATTTAAGTTGAAATTTAAACAAAGGTGTGTGTCAATCATAGGTCCTGTGGCAGTGCAGAGGTTATTACAATGTCTAGGAAAGTTTTCACAAAGTTGTGACACCTGCCAGTGAGTTGAGCTGTTGGTTGTAGAGGTTAATGAACAGGCTTTTTAGGGTCACACAGCTGGTGAAGTCAGCCACAAGCAATGTGGAGGGTCAGCCTCTTCAGTAGAGCTCCCTACATGAGAGAGCTTGTTTGAGGAACTACAGCAAGTGTTAACATCTCCTTTATGCATGCATTGATTTACTCTAATGATACAGTTAGACTATCATTGAGACACAGAGTCACGTTTGATTAGATCAAAACCACAGTCTTCTTCTGGCAGTCCAGACTTCATTGGATGTGTTGTTATGTTTTGGGGAAATGTGTAATTAGACTGTTATTAGGCTATGAAGTAGGCATTTTCAGTCGCTATAAGCCCCATAGATGTGGGTCAGTAGGAGCCTTCTACACTCACTAGTAGGTTTTATCATCTATTCACACAGTAGATCACCAAAAGAAGGTATAAAAGAGCACGACAGCGACCTCTAGTGACCGTATAATTATGACAGGAGCAGAAGCGACAGTCAGGCGCTGTAGTATAGACAACGGGAAACTCCATAAGGGAAGGAGGTTGGGGACGATGGATGGGACACAAGACACAGGCCATTCACCCAGAAGCCCAGAGTTTGCATCCCGTGTGAAACCAACAATGTGTAGTTCTAATTGTAGTTATTTTAACCCAAAACATGTTTTTCCCTAAACTTGAGAAAGTGTTTTTTTTTTTGCCTAAACCTAAAGAAGTTGTAGTTTTGTTGATTAAACTTAGCTGTTTTGTTTTGCCTAAACCTAAAGAAGTTGTAGTTTTGTTGCCCAAACCTAACGAAGTTGTAGTTTTATTGCCTAAACCAGTTTTTTTGCCTAAACCTAAAGAAGTTGTAGTTTTGTTGCCTAAACTTAACTGTTTTGTTTTGCCTAAACCTAAAGAAGTTGTAGTTTTATTGCCTAAACCTAAAGAAGTTGTAGTTGTATTGCCTAAACCTAAAGAAGTTGTAGGTTTGTTGCCTAAACCTAAAGAAGTTGTAGTTTTATTGCCTAAACCTGAAGAAGCCTTTTTGTTTGTGTTCAAAACGTGACGTTTCATTCAGTTTTACAATATGTTAGAACGTGTTGCTTTAAGTTTCACTTTCACTTTTACAACGCAGAAGGCATAGTAGGCCCCTAATGACCCACATCTATGGTGCTTATAGCGACTGATAACGCCTATTGAATGGCCTGATAACAGTCAAATCAAAGATCCTTGTTCAAGGTCAGGCTTGACGAATAGGCTTGCTTTTAACAATGGATCTTTACACCACATTGTGACAGAGACACAATGTAGAGCAGTTTCTAAAGCTGCTTCCTTATCTGTAGTCAGAAAAAGCGATCGTTGTGCTTGGATGGGTTTTGTTGCACAGGTTAAACTCCATGTTTGACTTTCCCTCTCTGGGATGAAAGGAAGGAAATACTTGTCACTTGACGAGCACTTGTGAATGCGTCCTAGTTGTCAGGAGCACTCAACTAGTCACCCAACTAAACAATCTCCTTTTTGATGTACTGCAGCTGGCCGCAGTTTCTCAGAGCTGCAGTGAGAGAACACAAAGCTCCAGATCTGTCCAATCTCCCAAATATGTGGCACCCTTTGTCTTTAATTGGCCAACGCAATCTTGTTGTGCATTTCAGTCCATAATGCACAGACCTATAAATAGCTTCATTCAGAATGTAAGCAAGGGGGACAAAGGGGCAACTCAGCCGGCCTGTACCACAGCAGCATGAATTAGCCTTGCCCTCTAGTCATGTGGGGTCAGCCCACAGCCTTGAAGGGAGCCCACGTTGCAGCCCTGCCCAGATACCCCCAACGGAAAGATGAAAGTCCACCCTTCACCACAGCAATGAAAGGATTGTTTAGGTCTCCTGTAGGATGTGTCTAAATCTGTTTGAGGGCTGTTCAGAGCAGCAGAGCAGGCTGTGGTTTCCCACAAGCTTTCATGCTGGTGAGCTTTGAAGCAGCAGCCACTTGTCGCTTTTTTACCCCCCCCGTTCGGTCGTCATGTCAGGACATGAATAAAGTTCCTGCTTCCTACCCAGCCTTATCTCATTCTGCTGGATGAAATGTTCAACGCATGACACTGGTTGTCTGCAGTGGGAAAACTCCTCTGCACCAAACTCAAGCTCAGTTGTGTCCTTGCAGTTTGTGGTCTGTTTGCTGTGACTGATCAAATTAAGCCTCACAACATGGTAGTCAAAGTGGACTGAAAACATGTCTGTTAACAGAGAGGTTGTATGTAGAGAGTGTACAGTGTGTTTCTCTCTTTTCCTTAGGGCTCAAGCTCTTCCTCTAGATCCTGACAGCTTTGCAGGATTGAGTAATAGTGGGGGAAGATTTTATAGACACTTGACCTGTAGTTATGTGCGGTATAGGTATAGGCACTACATTCCTCCTCCCACCTGGCAGCATGCCATAGGAATTTAAAATAATACTATGATAACAGTGTGAGATGATCCATCAGATTCCTTTAGCACACAGGTAGTTTAATCTGATGGAAAGGTAAAGCCACTTGCTGGGTAACAAAACATAGTTGAACATTAGTATTTTTTAACCATTAAAGATAAACTCCTACTTATCTATTTATTACATTTCTCTTTATTGGTATATTCTTATAGCTGTATACTCACTGGCATGATTTCATTCAATTTCATTTGTGATTAAATGTCCTTTATTATAATCCTTGAGTTGCGTACATT
Organism: Sebastes umbrosus; assembly: GCF_015220745.1. Lineage (NCBI taxonomy): Eukaryota > Metazoa > Chordata > Actinopteri > Perciformes > Sebastidae > Sebastes > Sebastes umbrosus. The sequence goes on along the minus strand of NC_051284.1, from coordinate 807,254 downwards.
CTTGTGAGATCCAGATCGATCAGTTTTGTTTTCCCGGCCCAACTTAACACTCGGGGAGGTGCAGCACGGGGAGAGGTGTTGCTTATCATTGTTGTGTCTGGTGGATTTTTGAAGTTTATCTGAACAGCAATAAAGACATTTTCCCTCCTTTAGCTTGGGTGATCCAAAACACTTTGGTGCCTCACATTAGATTTCAGTAGACTGGGAAACTCCTGTGTTTGTATCCATCAAAAAACTATGTGTATATATGCATGTATACAGTATGCATGTTAATGATTAGAAAACACTGAGTAGTTTCAAACATTGGGCGTCATGCCAGACGAACTCGGGGTGTAAGAAAATATCAAATAAAATTGAATATCGCAATATTATAATTTGTGATACTGTATCGATTCACAAGAACACTGTATCGGTTTTTAATTAATAATTTACATGCAAAGATGAACTCAGTCAATACTTTGTCTTTTAAAAAAAAGAGATGCTCCCTCTCAGTTTGTGTGCCCCCTCAAAGTAGAGCTATGATGTTGGATGTTACAGGGACTGTGATAAATGCAAATACACCCTATTGTTCTGATGGCATAAAAAAGTACACTTTCTTTTACTCAGATTTTATGCATATGGTGGTGTGTTCTTTATACTATGACAGTTTGCCTAAAATTAGATTTAAAAAAATCGCAATATATCTCCTTGCTTACTGTATCGCAATATATATCTCAATATATTGAATGGTAACCCCTGTATTATGATACGTATCACCAGATTCTTGCCAACACACAGCCCTAGTACGAACACAATTTACGAGTGGTCCAGACCTGTTGTAGGAGTCATGTGCAATTAGTTAGTTCATTAAGTTTTACACTGACGGATTGTATATTTCATTACTTTGAAGTAGGGCTGTCAAAGTTAACGTGATAATAACGTGTACCAACCATGTCATACTAGCTGTCGAGAAGGAGGTTCAATAACACTCTAAACTTACACTAAATTTTGGCGAGGAAAAACTGTCATGTCCATTTTCAAAGGGGTCCCTTGACCTCTGACCTCCAGATCAGTGAATGTAAATGGGTTCTATGGGTATTTTGTGTAATTTGTCTAATGGTAATTTGTCTCTGTATAAAATAAGGTCAACAGGAAGTGTCACCATGCCCCGTGGTCAGGCACCGTGGTCAGGCCCTTCACAAGAGAGCGTGTCTTTAGACAGCGTGCTGATATATTGACAGAGACAGATGAATGGGGCAGGACGCGTAGCCTTATATGGTATCATAGAGATGTTAATTATGATGATTTACAATTCTCATGAACGCACGCTCCTTTATGCACAGGCATTTACACGGTTACACGGTTATCTGAAGTTAGGAGAGTTGCCTGAATCTGATGTGGCACACTCGTATTAGCCCACGGTACGAGAAAATGTAAGAAAAAGTGAAGATAAGAAAGTGAAAATGTCTTGCATGAGGCCCAATGAATGTTAGTGTCTCCTTCAACTTCTTGAAACTCCAAACATCTCTCTCTGTTTCCTCTGGGCCACTGCAGCAGAGAATAAAAAGTCTTGGCTCACAAGTATTACTGCACGTGGGCTTCGTGCCAAGAGATTTTCTACATGACACTTGGACCGAGAAACATGGAGGGTTTTTTTCCCGGATTTTTTGGGTTCTGTCTGGCCTACATTTGTTTTTCAGCTGTTTTCCCTGAGGACTTTCTGTTGAGGCATGATAGTAAATTGCATTTCCTCTCTGTAATGACACTGCTGCATATCTTCCCAGGGATTTGCTTGAGTTGGAGAAATGATTACTTTTACATTAGCACGATTTTGCCAACATCAAATATGAACTGTTTTTTCACTGGTATTACCTTAGCAGCTCGAGAAAAAGGCTCAACGTGACAAGTCTTACATCTTTGCAGGGCTCCAGATTACGTTTTTCACCATCATCCCAAAAAACAATCTCAGCCGTCCCAAAGTGAAAGTAAACCGTCCCAAAATGTTGTTTCTCTACTTTGTTGTTATCATCTATAGTTGTACGTGGTTAGTGGCATAATAAAACCACCATTAGAATGCTTGTTGCGTTGTCACAAACTACAGTTCACTCTATAATACTTCATGTTCCTCTGAACAGAAACCCTCAGTCCTGCTGTGTGTGTTAGCTCCGTTAGCTGTTAGCTCTGTTAGCCACACACACCGCAGGACTCTGCTGCTCACTGGCTGCTAACAGCTAACTAGCTCTCCTCCCAGTGATACTGTAGTAACACCATGAGAAAACGCGCTCCGTTGTAGTCATGTTCAGTTTGTCATTTGCTAAGCGATAGTTATACATACATACATAGAAAAATCCCTTTCATCCCAGGGGAGATCTCTGTTTTTCTAACGCGCCTGGGTAGGGATGCTACTTTTGAATGTTTTTCTAACTGATAGCCGACCCTTGTTAACCGGTTATTAACCGTTAACCGACAAGATCATTACGTCGCATGCAGCGGTGCTGTTTTTAGTGCCTAACAAGTCGCCCAGTTGCAACGATAAACAGGTTAAATCATCATTTATCACCAGCTGCAGTGTATGAGCAAAACAGACATCCGAGTCCCCAGTTCACTCGACAGGGAGAGTTACTGTAGCAGCTACGGTGCTGCGTGTGTTGTCGTGGACACATGCAGTCACTTTCCCAGTAAAAGTCTCCACCGCATCATTCAGTTTAGCTGTGAGGTTGTCAGCTGTGTGTCTGCCCGGCTATTTTATTAGCCCAGCATAATGTTAGCAAGTGTCCGACAGACCATGTATGTGTTTGTGCTTCGTTCACAGCTTCATGCAGGTCTGTCAGCCTGGCGTAACGTTAGCGATTGTCCGGCGATGAGTGTGGGGGTGTCGGTGGCGTTATAACTGTGAACGTAGCTGCGTGTGTGTACAGTTTATTTGTCGGTGAATAAAAGCTACAACTCGTCAGACCCATGGATGTATAGAGAGAACTGGAAACAGCGTTGGAGGCGGGGCCCTGTCCATTCCTATGAAAGTTGCTCAGTGGCACATGATGTCTAAATTGCTCGACTTCTGACTGGAAAAGTACCTGGATCTTCCGGCGATCTTCCGCGTTCATTGGGCCCATTGGACATGCGCAGTAGCGTCCGCTCGGTCACATGACTCGGTCACATGACTTGATCACATGTCTCGGTCACGGGGTCCCAACGTCACGCCGTCGTCACTGCTTGCGCTCGAGCCTCGGTCTGGGTCTCATTCACATGAACAGAGGAAGGGAAATAACTCTGGATTCAGCTATTAGTGTATTTTACAACTTTTAGGACCTAATGATTTAAATAAGGACTATTAGAGTGTTCATACTGGGAAGTTGATTCACCTAAAAAAAAATTATCCTCTGAGTTACAGACGTCTCTTTCCCAATGTAAGTCTATGGTGAAAAGTATTTTTAGCCGATGGCATCACGTGACGGACACGGAAGTTGTAGCACCGCCGTTTGGCCACTACGAAAATTGGCACCAACAACTTGCGCTCTTCCTGGGGGCTTGCTCAGACCCGAGCCAACTTCTTGTATCTGCAACAGGCTCAGACTCACTTAAGGTGGGCTGTTAAGGTGGACCAGCTTTTCTCCTGAAAGTGACATGCCTCTCCTCTGAGATTTGCTCAGCTTTTTATTTCATTTTTAATTAATCGGTAAAAATTCTCTTATGTCAGTTAAAGTGGCAGTAGTCAGTATATTTTTGGCATCGTTGGGCAAAAATCCCATAATAACCTTTCAACATATTGTCCGGAGAGAAAACTAGACTTCTGCTCCTCCTCATGTTTCTGTTTTCAGGCTTTAGAACATCTAGCCCGTGACGGGAGACTTTGACCAACCACAGGTCATTTCAGAGAGAGAGCGTTCCTATTGGCTGTGCTCCAGTCATGTGACCGGTAGTTTGGCGTTCTTTCAAGAGAATTCACAACGGCTGCCGCGTCACAAACTTTCTCATTTTACAGCTAAACAGTGCACTACAAGATGATTCTGAGAACATCTGAGGAGAGAAATAGATATTACAGTAACAGAATATTGATTCATATTTGATCAGCTGCCTAGGTTGATCGGAGTTCGTGAGTGATTGACAGCCGGCTCTCATAGACAGCAGATGGACAACAGATCTCAGTCAGCTCTGACTGCTTGTTTTCCTCCGGTCTGTGAAATCTTGCAGATGCTGTTAGGAGCACCGGAGGACATTTGGACATCTTGGCTGTTTGCTTATGATTTTCAAATCTATTTTTGTCTTGTTTTTATGGTGCTTTAAGTTTGGCATTATGTGACGAAACAAACAAGAAAAAAAGGTTTCAATATTGTTACCCTGGAGCCATATGTGTCTGCACAGCTGGTAACATGTTGTGAATCTGTTAATGCACTAGTTCAGTGCATAACAAGTGATTCCAGCATAGTGCTTTTATTCCAATGTATGCTGTTATTCAGTTGGTTTCTAATAAACAGTGATGAATCGAGTTCTTAAACACAGTTGCTGTAAACAACAAATTTACAAGAAGTTCAAAAGATGCCGTTTTTCAGTGCGGGACTATCTTTCAGTCCAGTAGCTGTGTGTGTTGGGTGAAGGGCAGTATTGAATGGATGTCCATGAGTTGAATCTGCTGTTGGTGGGTGCAGGAAGGCTGGTGAGTCAGTTCAGTGGGGGTTGGTGTCCCAGTGTCACCAGGTTGTTGACTTGACAGCATGGTTCTGCCTCCTTTGAGCTCAGCATGGATAACTACCTAGTGGTCAGCAGCCAGCCATTGTTCTCTGTCTAAATGTCTTAATGTGTTTTAGCCCTCACCCTGCTGCTCACGGCCCAAAACAGTGGCCTGGTCTGACTGAGTAACAGTGTTAGTGAGTCAGGGAGGAAAAGTGGAGTTCCATTGTGTGGAATTTGCTGCAGTCAGGCTTTGTGAGGCGCTCAGTCTCTGCAGCATTATGGAATGCAAAGCCAGAGATCCCCAAAGCTTTGCTCATTTGCACACAGCGATTGGGCCCAAGATAGTTGTTGAAAGGAACTCGACTAGGCCCATCCAGTGCAGGACAGCTGGTAACACTGGTTCACATTTCTTCTAAATTAGTCCCTAAAAATTGACCTTGAATAATGGCAGCCAGTCGAGTTATGGTTATTTTAAACCTGGACCTTATTTTATTAGTCATATTCGTAATAGATGGTGATTACATTTCAAAGACTTCGACAGAATAGTGTTCTTCATGGAGGGCCAAGGCAACTTCTAACCGAAGAACACAAAAACACACGAAGCACGTTATGACTCATGAAAACTGGAATAGTTTTTTGTTTTGTGTACTGATGCTCTGTCATTGTCTTATTAGTTGTATAAACTGTCCATAAAGCACTTTGTACTGTTACATGTTTCAGAGAAGTTGCACAGAAACGAGCTGTATAAAGTTATAATTCCCTCTTTTTGAGTCATGCGAGCGGTCATCTAAAAAAAGCAAACACGATATATAAAGAGAGTTTTTTTTCCTGATGTCTGGAATTATGGAATCCACTAATGCAGTCCAGTGCATTTACATTCAAAATGACCTGTTATAGTCTGTTATATGACCAGACGAGACAGAAAACCATCACCCAGTAAAGTAAGCTAAACAATGGACTGTTGTATCTATATGGCACTGTGATTGTGGACAGAGTTAATGGAAAAACTGTAAATGCTGTGAGTGTCATTGTGTTAAAATGATGCAACGTTTTGGGTTTGGGTCCTGTGGAGAGCAGTGTTGCTGTAGCCTGAGTAGAACATTGGCTAAGTGACGTAAGTGCATGCAACAAATAAGTAAGTGACATGATAGTGAGAAGTAGGAAAAAAGGCCAGTATGACCATGACTGGAGCTTGATTGTCTCTGACGGATGGAGCTATGGTAGAGAATGTAGATTATAAGTGCTTGAGAAAAGTCTTTCATGCATCACCGTTCATTTGCGTGGCAACTTGCTCACCATTTCCAGCTGCAGAAAGGATGTATCTGAGCAAACTTAGATGGGACAGTGGTTAAGGAAAGGCTCTGTAGGGTTTTGATTGGCTCTTGCTGTTTACCAGCACTCCCTTGACAAGAAACAAATCCTTGTCATTTTGACACAGGATGTGCTCTACAGAGAACCATCGCAGCCATGTTTGGAGATCCTGGTTCACTGTTCCTCCAACCAAGAGAGGAGCCGGCCATGTTCTTGTTTAAGAATGACTCACGCACGCCCGAGAGTCCTTGCCAAGCCAACTTGGGCATGTGTCACAAAGCCAAATGGCTCCCCTGACTAGAGAGGGAGAGAATGAGAGGAGAGGTCCACACATGGAACTCAGATGCTGGTTGAATTGGGCAGCGGCCAGGTTCACTCGTCGTCCTGGCTCAGACAAGAATTTAGAGAAACCTCCTCTGAAATATTCCTAGCAGCTATAGTCCCCTTTTCAACAGTTCAGCATCAGAGGATTTTTGTTTGCATTGTAAATACACAGAACAATTTAAACTTAAAGGCTCCCTAAATGATATCCAGAACATTAATATAACATCAAACAACTATTAGCTATGTAAAGATATAGAGGAGTAATGTCTACCTGAGCAGAGAATGAAGTCTCTCTCCCTCTGTGTGTGTTGGAATCAGAACTTCTCTGTGCTTTGTTTATGTAGTCGGGCCAGCCTCATGTGCCTTTTAGTGCATGTTCGTGCATGTGAGCGTGCCCCACTGGCTAGCTCACAGCCGCCGCTCTGCACTGCTCTGACACAGCGGTTCCAGCTGATATCGCTGTCCTGACCAACCATTGTGGAAGCATAACACCCACCCTCCGGTTCCCCCCGCAGGTTAACACTGTTAGTTCTGTTAGCACCATTAGTCAGCTCAGGTGTCGCCATGTTGAGAGCCGTGTGGAGGCAATAGAAATGCCCCTGATCTCGTACATTTTTGTGCCTTCAATTGGGGTCGTGTTTACGGTATTCACAAGAAGAGTCTGTATGTCACGAGTTGTGACGTGTTTGTTGACGTTGTCAGGAATGGTGGAGGCCATGGCAGTTCATTTTTCTGTGCATAAGTTAATATATTGTAATTTTAGTCATATATTGTTTTTCTTCATAATTTTATAAAATGTCTGAAGAAAAATTGATATTCCCAACGGCCTCATCTTTCTTATCTGTCACTATACCTTTGCATTGACTGCATTATGTTACCCACTTGCTAGCTTGCTACATTGTTAGCCTCTGTGGCTTCTAGACGCCGACAGTAACATTAATATTGCCGTTGCTTAGCAGCGGTGTTCTCATGACCTAACCACTTGAACGCCAAACATACCGTGTACATGACTTCTCATGTTCTAAACACGAGCTCACTAGTTTCATGTGAAGGCACCATTAGCACCTTTAAATGCCATGGTTCCAGATATGTCTGTATATCAGTGGCAGAGAGTCAGAGTGGTTGATTATTTAGCACTTGAAGTGCATTTCAGCTTTCCTATCACTTCCAGTGATTTCTGAGCAGTAACACAACTGAGCTACAGTGCACATTTTGAATCACAGGGTGATTGGTGATTTTTGTCTTTAACTATGATTCCAAAACTCCATTCAGTTTTTGATGTTGATGTTGGCCATATTAGTCTCATTCACACCACTATGTGCAGGATTTGGTGGACACATATTGTTGTTGCATGTCGGTCTTCACCTCACCAGTTCACTGTGGTACAGTAGAGCTATCTGCTGTTGGTGGTGCAACTGCTCACAGGTTCACTGGTTTCTACTGTTTTGTTGCTAGAAGTTCAAATCACTTGTGCTGTGTCCACCTACTTGAGCAGCATCATTAACCTGTGTGGGACAGCTAATGAACAGACAAATGTGAAATCAAGTAGAGCGGTGACTATTTAAATAGACTAGACATAGGTGATATCCTGGCAGTGCCACACAGAACTATGGCTCTTCCCTTTTTGTCTCCAGCATTATTTAACAATTTCAGAGGCTTTACTATCCTGTCAAGGAGAAGATCCTGGTAGTGAATCATTTCCTCTGAGGAGCCTGGCTAAAGAGCACATGGTTGTTTATCAATATCACTGACAGATATGATCATTTACTTCAATGAATCACTTATAGATTTGACAGCAGTATGTTGCTAGGGTTACCACTTGATTGGGGCTTGGGGCAAACATTCCCCTTAAAGTTCAAAAAGTTCTACAGGGGCATTAAATACAGGGCTCTCACATGGATGCATTTGGCAGATGAAGCCTTCTACTTTTTTCTCTGTGTTCACTGAATAATCTGTATTGAGCTCAACTGATGTGGATCTTTTCTTAATGTAACACGAGGACTAACAAATAAGTGATTGTTGTAAATGTGTCAACCCCCTGAGACTATATCCACATTAAAGCTGCAGTGGGTGGAAATGGAGCAAATATGATTAAAAAAAAAAAGTATTTTTTATAAAATGGTCACTATATCCTGACAGTAGTACATGAGACAGGTAATCTGAAAAAAATCATGTTCTCCGGTGCTCCTAACGGCATCCGCAGGATTTCACAGACTGGAGGAAAACAACCAATCAGAGCTGATCTGGAGTCTGCCGTCCAGTACATTTTGGCGAGGAAAAACGGTCATGGCCACTTTCAAAGGGGTCCCTTGACCTCTGACCTCCAGATCAGTGAATGTAAATGGGTTCTATTGGTACCCACGAGTCTCCCCTTTACAGACATGCCCACTTTATGATAATCACATGCAGTTTGGGGCAATTCATAGTCAAGTCAGCACACTGACGCACTGACAGCTGTTGTTGCCTGTTGGGCTGCAGTTTGACATGTTATGATTGGAGCATATTGTTTTATGCTAAATGCAGTACCTGTGAGGGTTTCTGGACATTATCTGTCATTGTTTTGTGTTGTTGATTGAATAATATACATAGCTTTGCATACAGCAGCATATTTGCCCACTCCCATGTTGATAAGGGTATTAAATACTTGACAAATCTCCCTTTAAGGTACATTTTGAACAGATAAAAAATGTGACAGGCAGCGGGGAACTGTGAGGCAGAAAAGTTAAGAAGACAATTTTCTGTCCTTTAACTTTTTCTGTAATCTCGAATTCTAAACGTGGATGTTGCTGACCATACAGCACAGCTCTTGTCATTAAACAGTATTTATGTTGATTTTGCCAGATGAAGTCTTAACTATGAAATAATGATTTGTCCAGCTGAGCTGCCGGCCCCACTGTTTACCAGATATTGGCTGCGATTCACAGTTTTGTTGTTTGCCAAGTGAAAAGACAACGATGAAGAAAAGATTCACATGCAAATCGTTTTCACACAAATACAGCATTTTAACATTGTAATGGCTTAATGTGGACATAGTCTGAGTAAAGTTGCTGGCTCGTTAAATTTGTATAGCAACACGTTGACCAATAAGTACTGTAATCCTTCTGTGTGGGGCCCTGTGTGAGTTTCTCTGTCCCTGAATAACCTCGTAGCACTCACTGGACCTGCGGCTCTATCTTAGACACAGTGTGCCCAAACACTGCAGGCAGATTGTCAGCATTGTCTAGTCTAAATAGGTCATTTTAATTATCGTCTGTGAAATGTAAGGCCTGAGTTTAGTTTATGCCAGAAAGCTGCAAGGCAAACAAAGGAACTTAATGATAAAAGTATGCATTCAGTCTTTTGAAAAGTACAGTAAGCTCTCTCTCTAGGAGTAAATCTTCATTTTTATTTAACCCTCTGAGACCCTAAATAGACCAGTTTTAGTCATTTTTAGGGGGGTCCAGGGGGTCTTTAGAGGGAGATAGCAGGTCAACAGTAGATGTCACATAGAAGTGGTGTACATCATCTGAAAGCTGGAACCTGAAGATTAATTTGAGATGCAGCTCAGCACTGTGTGTCAAGTTGTTCTAGTCATAAATCAGAAATAAACATGATTTAATTAGTTTATTGATTATTTAAAATAAATAGTGAAAGTGTATAAGGGCTTAGAACATAATGATGGAAGTATATGATGGTCATCCCCATGATCTATTATGTCTCATAAGTTGCTGCCGCAATTTTTGGGTTGATACCATTTGTTATACAGATTTGATGCTAAATTTAAGCATTTTCTATTACTTGAGAATTGATCAAAATTATCAATAATCACTCCAAAATACCACATTAAGACACCAAGACCTTGAGGAACACCAGAGAAAAAAGCCATGCTGTGATTTGGTATTAACAACTTTAGATATTTGGAGAGTTCTGGAAACTGCTCAGAAACCCCCTTGTTGTCAGTCTAGCTAGGAAAGCCATCCATCCTCTGAATGCTCTAGGTCTCTAGTTTGATCCATCCATCCTCTGAATGCTCTAAGTCTCTAGTCTGATCCATCCATCCTCTGAATGCTCTAGGTCTCTAGTTTGATCCATCCATCCTCTGAATGCTCTAGGTCTCTAGTTTGATCCATCCATCCTCTGAATGTTCTAGGTCTCTAGTTTGATCCATTCATCCTCTGAATGCTCTAGGTCTCTAGTTGATCCATCCATCCTCTGAATGCTCTAGGTCTCTAGTTTGATCCATCCATCCTCTGAATGCTCTAGGTCTCTAGTTTGTGGTTGTAAAGTTTCATGAGGCTGTGATTATCCTAGAGGTCACCACAGGTCATTTTATACAGGGAGGTCAATGAAATGTCTCCTATGGGGACTAACATCATCACACATGAATACAGTTGGGCTCATTGGATCCACCAGAGTCTCAGCTTTACAGTGATACCCAATTTATGAAATTCAAGACTGTTTAGGGACCCCAGTATGCAGAAATATTCAAAGACACCATTTTACAATAGAAAATAACACATTTATACTTCCTTCAAAAAGCTGCAGGATTTTTGTGGGGCCGGCAGCCCAGTTGAACAAATCATTATTTCATAGTTAGGACTTCATCTGGCAAAATCAACATAAATACTGTTTAATGACAAGAGCTGTGCTGTATGGTCAGCAACATCCACGTTTAGAATTTGTGATTACAGAAAAAGTTAAAGGACAGAAAATTGTCTTCTTAACTTTTCTGCCTCACAGTTCCCCGCTGCCTGTGACATTTTTTATCTGTTCAAAATGTACCTTAAAGGGAGATTTGTCAAGTATTTAATACCCTTATCAACATGGGAGTGGGCAAATATGCTGCTGTATGCAAAGCTATGTATATTATTCAATCAACAACACAAAACAATGACAGATATTGTCCAGAAACCCTCACAGGTACTGCATTTAGCATAAAACAATATGCTCCAATCATAACATGTCAAACTGCAGCCCAACAGGCAACAACAGCTGTCAGTGTGTCAGTGTGCTGACTTGACTATGACTTGACCCAAACTGCATGTGATTATCATAAAGTGGGCATGTCTGTAAAGGGGAGACTCGTGGATACCCATAAAACACATTTACATTCACTGATCTGGAGGTCAGAGGTCAAGGAACCCCTTTGAAAGTGGCCATGACAGTGGTTTAGCCCAACTTTGGAGCGTTATTTAGCCTAGCCTAACCGAGTAATAACATGGTTGGTACCAATGGATTTCTTAGGTTTTCTAGTTTTATATGATATATGTATCTTCACTTGCTCTAAAACCAAACCTGCTAGGGTCTCTGAAAGATAGTAAAGTCTGTCTCAGAGGGTTACAAATATTTTTTCTTTGTATCTTGGCTCAGTTCTTATCGGCATGGCATGTTAAATTAGCCTACCATCTTGTGTGGGTAAATGACAAATGTCTTTGTTTTCAAAAAGAAATCAAATGATCTTTTGTTCTGCTCTCACTGTATTGATGCTATTACCGTCACATTCCCATGACTCCTTCACTACTGAGCCAGGGAAGCTGTTCACTTTCAGGCTTTTTGTTTAGGCAATACCCAGAATAGTCCGTCAGCCCCTCTGCAGGGTAGTTCTCCCTGCTGTTTTATAGTTCCCTCTGGCACAGTGCCATCAAAACACATTCATGGGAGTTAACAGACTCATTTGACAAGTTCCGGAACAAATATCGTAAAAATGTTCAGCAATCTGTGCTCATTTTTTGTAAACACACCCCAACAGTCTCCGGTCGCTCAATGAACTGTTTCCTGAAGACAAAAGCCTTGTTTACTGAATGCCCCCCATACATACTTTATACTGTTGTGCTCTTGTTCCTTGACGGTGAAGCAGCTTTGTAGACCATCTCGTTCCACTGACAAAGTACTTCCTGTTTAATTATAGTGAAACTATTGTGGATTTTTTCGTTCATGCTTGCAACAGAAACATTTGTATTGGTGTAGTTCTTATGAATCATTATCATAAAAAAACCCTGCCTTATTGCTCTGAGTAGGGGATGAAGTGTGATTGGTGTAGATGTGTTTATGAAATAAATCATTGTCTCTGGGTTATGATGGATGGGCAGGGTCAGGTTTTGGCGCACACAAGGTTTTTATTAACAGATCCACAGACAAACACACAGTACAGCTCAGTGCTGCCATTCTGTGATTATAGCCGCTTTTCAGTCTCACTCACTGCGAGCCCGAGAGCACATGTGGGATACATCAGTGCTGATGTCATCAACCCAGTACTTCCAGGACACGCTGGTCAACTGAGCCTCTCCTTACCTTTCATCGACAGCTGATTCTTTAAACACACCCTGCTGCCACAGATAACACTCTGCTTGACCTTATTCAGCCTGCTCTACAAAGAAACATAGTCATCTCAACCATGAACGTTAGACCGAAACACACACACACACACACAGAGCCACAATAATAATGTCACCAATCAGGACAAATGCTTCAGGTAACACACTCACATTCACCCCACAGCAATCAATAGTGAGTGTAGTCCGGGTAATAGCTTTTAAAATCTGGGCAAAGCAAAAACTAAATGTGTTCTGAGTTTGTCACACCACAGAAAATTGTGTTGTCAACCACCCAGTTAAATTAGAATGATTCAAAAATGGCCAAGTATATAAAATTTCAACTTTCAAAATTCAACCATGAAAATAAAAAGTATTCTCTGCTATGAACTACTGGGGGCGTGTCCGCTGACGGCTCTGAAACCAGGGCCAATCATGGGTGAGGGTTGACTACATATGTACAGTCACATATACACCACTTCTCGTTGGCTATCTCACTGCTGCGTGCTACTTTTGAGCATCACTAACAGAGAGATTTCCGCCGGCCTCATGGGCTAACTTCCAGTTTAAGGCCCTGACACACCAAGCCGACAGTCGGCCATCGGACAGTTTGGGGCCGTCGGTGAGCGTCTGACGGCCTAGTTTTTGCGGTGTGTCCCACATCGTCGGCTCTAGTCTGCCCATGTCGGAGGTTTTTTCGGACGATTCAGTATGTTGAATCAGTGGCGGCGCCTGTTGGGGAGAGAAATCACTCTGATTGGCTGTTCAGCTTAAACGAAGAAAGCAAGCCAACGAGTACAGTTGAGAGGACACACACAGAAGTCTCTTCTCATGTTTCATCTTCATCTCATCTGATCATTCTAACACACGGATATTTTCACAATGACATGAACATCTGGAATGAAGCAAAGTGGTGAGTGAGAGTTGTGTGAAAATGTTTGGCAAACGTCGCTTTGTTTCATTTACGTATCATAACAACGGCTCGTATATCCGCCGTCCTCGGTCTCCTGGTTTCCCTTTTTGAATGATGAATACAGTCTAGCATCACCTGGTGGTGTGGAGAGTTATTTCCTCTCACGCAGGCGCAGAACGTACGTGCTGACTGGCCGTCGGCTGCAGTCTTTGCAGTGTGTTCAAATGCAACTTGTCGGCCAAGACAAAGGCGACGTGAGGCGACACAACAGTCGGCCTTCATCGCAGCTAGCTCTTCGATGTGGGCTTGGTGTGTCTGGGCCTTTAGCACTATGCATGAAGACTTTCCGAATGTTATCGGACAGAATTGATCAAATGCCGATAGTGAAATTAGTCATTTTGTGAGGGTTTCAATTTATCCACCGTTGTACAGCTGCTACACGGAGTAGTCTACAAGAGAGCCTATGACGTAAGCACTAGTTTAACTAACTTGGTGATGATTGGCCAGTGAGCCCAGTACTGGAACACACATACAGCACGCTCTCATGCTAAGGATGGCTCCAGTGTATCATCGAGCCATGATTTAATGGCTGTTTCAGGCCTGCCCAAAAAATCCCGAACGTGAAAATAGTGAGAAAACTGTTTAACTGTCTAACTCCATAATTCAGTTCTATATAGTACAGTCTTTTCACATGTTTCTGCACTTATTTTCTATCATTTATAGGGTGGAACGATTCACAAAGTTCAAGGTTGGGTTCATATCACGGTTTTGGGATCACGGTTTTTGGTTAGTTTCGGTACATTTATGTTACAGCGAGGAGATCATGTTCTGATTTCAACATGCTTTTCATTTATTTGGCAAAAATAAGTTAACAAATGTTTGCTTTAACAAAAGTATGGCTTCCATAAGGAACATAAACACTTCCTCATTGTCAAATCTTAATTGAAAGAATAGGTCTTCTATAGTCATTAGTCCAAACAAAAAATGCAACTTTGTTATTTTCATATAAATATGATGTAATTATAGACTAAGGCCATACATTGAAGCATAAGCTCAACCAGAACGATACAAAAAAAAAGAATAATAGTTTAATATATGTCTCAATTCCCTGATTATCAGCTCTTAATTGAAAGATGAGTTTTTCCACTCACAAAGTGCAGTATTTGGAGGAATACGGTTGGATTTCTTTGCCACTGTGTTATTTAAAAATATTTAATAAATATAAAACACATTACAGGGATTCCTGGTCGTGTCTGTTCAGGAATTACTGTGTTGCTTATAAGTGTATAGCGCGGCTCAAGTAACGTTACGTTAATCAAATGCTGAAATCTAGCGTCCTCCACGACTGCATAAGGCTGCATATCTTTCACTATAAACCTCCCCGATGCTGTAGTTGTGTTTTTTGTCTTGTCTGAGTCTGCATGTAGAGGCTGTTTAAATGCTGCGGGGAGAAGGCACCGCTACTCTTTCCTACCCGACTCTCTCCTCCTTACGCTAACGATGGACACACCGGAGTCTTCATAAATGGTTCATCATATTGGAAGTGTTGCTGCTAGCATAAACCACACGTGTTGCACAGTGCTCACACACTCGCCGTTTTCTCCACCACTTTTTTCTGTAATTTTCATGGTAACACTAAATCCGTAATGCTCCCATACAGTAGAGCCAAACGATGCTGGTGGATCCTCTAACTGGACTTTATCGTGTCCACTCGCCATTTCCTAAACTGACTGACAGCCGCACTCTTCACTTCATCCGTGAAGGAGGCTGGGTCACGCTTCATCAACACATGCGCTGTAAAATCTGGTCTGCAGTCGCCGAAATTGAACCAAAAGAAACGCACGACCGCAGCTTCAGTTACACTGCGCATGTGTTAAACCCCATATAGACCCATGTCCAACCGTGTCCCAGTTTCCTTCAATAGGCCTGGATTTCTAGTGTGACAATAAACGGGAGCCTAACTCTACATGAAAAAGATACACAATCGGCCTCATAACTTATTTCAAATGAACCGAACAATTCATATACGTCCCGAACCGTGACTAGAGAACCGTGACTAGAGAACATTGACTAGAGAACCGTGACTAGAGAACATTGGCTAGAGAACCGTGACTAGAGAACATTGACTAGAGAACCGTGACCAGAGAACATTGACTAGAGAACCGTGACTAGAGAACATTGACTAGAGAACCGTGACTAGAGAACATTGACTAGAGAACCGTGACTAGAGAACCGTGACTAGAGAACATTGACTAGAGAACCATGACTAGAGAACCGTGACTAGAGAACCATGACTAGAGAACCTTGACTAGAGAACCGTGACTAGAGAACATTGACTAGAGAACCGTGACTAGTGAACCGTGACTAGAGAACATTGACTAGAGAACCGTGACTAGAGAACATTGACTAGAGAACCGTGACTAGAGAACCGTGACTAGTGAACCGTGACTAGAGAACATTGACTAGAGAACCGTGACTATAGAACATTGACTAGAGAACATTGACTAGAGAACCGTGACTAGAGAACATTGACTAGAGAACATTGACTAGAGAACCGTGACTAGAGAACATTGACTAGAGAACATTGACTAGAGAACCGTGACTAGAGAACCGTGACTAGAAAACATTGACTAGAGAACCGTGACTAGAGAACCGTGACTAGAGAACCGTGACTAGAGAACCATGACTAGCGAATAGGGGTGTGACAATTCACTCAGCTCACGATACAATACGATACACAATATTGGGTTCACGATCTCAATACGATATTATAACAATAATTTTAACAAAACTTGAATGATGAAAATATATGACTGAAAAAGTAACCTTTTATTCAAAAGACATACAATGCAAAACAATGCTGTTGTTTGCCCTATAGTTCCATTTTCTATGGTATCAGTCCTTCCTCCTGTCCTCTGTCCCCCTGTCCTCTGTCTTCCATCAGTCAGTACCAGTCCTTCCTCCTGTCCTCTGTCCCCCTGTCCTCTGTCCTCCATCAGTCAGTACCAGTCCTTCCTCCTGTCCTCTGTCTTCCATCAGTCAGTATCAGTCCTTCCTCCTGTCCTCTGTCCCCCTGTCCTCTGTCCTCCATCAGTCAGTACCAGTCCTTCCTCCTGTCCTCTGTCTTCCATCAGTCAGTATCAGTCTTTCCTCCTGTCCTCTGTCCCCCATCAGTCAATATCAGTCCTTCCTCCTGTCCTCTGTCCCTCTCTCCTCTGTCTTCCATCAGTCAGTAACAGTCCTTCCTCCTGTCCTCTGTCCCCCTGTCCTCTGTCTTCTATCAGTCAGTAACAGTCCTTCTTCTGTCCCCCTGTCCTCTGTCCTCCATCAGTCAGTATCAGTCCTTCCTCCTGTCCTCTGTCCTCCATCAGTCAGTAACAGTCCTTCCTCCTGTCCTCTGTCTTTCATCAGTCAGTAACAGTCCTTCCTCCTGTCCTCTGTCTTTCATCAGTCAGTAACAGTCCTTCCTCCTGTCCTCTGTCCTCCTGTCTTCTGTCTTTCATCAGTCAGTAACAGTCCTTCCTCCTATCCTCTGTCTTCCATCAGTCAGTAACAGTCCTTCCTCCTGTCCTCTGTCTTCCATCAGTCAGTAACAGTCCTTCCTCCTTGTCCTCCTGTCCTCTGTCTTTCATCAGTCAGTAACAGTCCTTCTTCCTGTCCTCTGTCCTCCTGTCCACTGTCTTTCATCAGTCAGTAACAGTCCTTCCTCCTGTCCTCTGTCTTCCATCAGTCAGTAACAGTCCTTCCTCCTGTCCTCTGTCTTTCATCAGTCAGTAAAAGTCCTTCCTCCTGTCCTCCTGTCCTCTGTCTTTCATCAGTCAGTAACAGTCCTTCCTCCTGTCCTCTGTCCACCTGTACTGTGTCTTCCATCAGTCAGTAACAGTCCTTCCTCCTGTCCTCTGCTGATGTCCCTCACTGCTGCATGTAACGTTAGGGCTGGTAGGGGGGGGGGGGTTCTTTGTCTCAGCCAGCTGATCAGTTTACCAGTCAGATACATGACAAACTAACCTGAACAGTGAGAGTACACAGCCTACTGCCAGCTTTAGTTTCAGTCTTGTGTAGCCGAGGGTTACGCTGCTCCTATACTTTATGAAGGTAATAAATGAATAACACGGAGCCTCCGTAGTCTGCAGCCTCGTCAATAACAGCACGTCACCGCTTCACGTCTTCCGTTCCTCCCTTCACAATAAACTCCCCGGACACAAACACTGAAACACTGAAACACTGAAACACGGCTTACTAGAGGAACTAAAGTCATTCACAACTCAACTAAATAACCTACACGTGTTTACAGTTAGCTGTTAGCCACTGGGCTAACTTGCTGTTAGCTGCTGAGCTAACGCGCCGTGCTTGTGTAAACATAGTGGCTTGGCTTTGGCTTGGCTTTACAGTTGCAAAGTTTTTTAGCATTTACTTACAGCAACGAGCGTAGCGTCAACTCGTCTCTCCACCGCGGCCTCTCTGATCATCTGTTCACTGACTGTGCTGTGTGTGTTGATGTAGCCGTGCGTTGCGATTGGTTCAATTTCGGCGAGGGTAAACCAGATTTGAATGCGCATGTTTTGTGCCCCAAGAAGCTGCAGCCTCAGCCCCCGAGCCCGTATGTACGTAGTGCCTATTACGCCCTGATATCGCCATTCAGTTTTTCATCTCGACGATGCATATCGTCACGTTTTTATATCGCGATATTTCATCACACCTACTAGCGAACCGAACGGTTTGGATGTTTTACCTGAACCGTTCCATTCTGAATCATTTATAATGTGTTCAGAAACAAATCTCAGATTTTAATTTACCCAGCCTTTAAGGGGGTTTGAATACATATGATGACAATACGAGTTAATTAGTTTCTTTTAACGTGCTGCTGTTAGTCCATAGTGTGTGGGTAGGATAGTACTGTTTGAGCTCCTGTGAAACAAGACTGACCCTCAGCACTAATCACAAACATTGCTTTCATGTACTGTATGCACCACCTGAGATGGGTGCTGCTTGAACCAGCATGTAGCCCTGCTGTCCTGCCCCTCCTCCTCCTCCTCCTCCTCACCTTCATCTCTCAGAGCTGGAGGCAGTAAGGCAGGACAGCCCCTGCCTCAGCATGTCGGGGGAGTGCACTCTGCACCCTGGGCCCGTTGCCTGGAGAGAGGTGTTTTCCAACGGGTGCTGTACGTGTTCACCCGGCAAGGATCCCTGTTCTTTCCATGAAGAACTTCTACCCTCTCTCCACTTCAAATGTTTTTAACAGTTTGTTTTCTCGGTGCTCCCAATGCATCAAGCCTGTTGATGCTAAGCACTAGGGCCGTCCTCGACCAAAGAAATTCTTAGCCGACTAACACTCATACGGTTTATTCGACAAATCGATTAGTTGATTTAATCGACAGATCTGTAAAACTGAGTTTCTTCACAAAGAATCACACAAAAGCACCACTTTAAAGGTGCTATAACATTCAATCACTAGATGTCGCATTCTCCCTCCCCCATTCCATTGCTTCACTTCACAACAAGTGGTTGCCAGGCACTTACCGTCAAACTCAGCCAGTTTTTGCCACATTAACTGGCAACGTGATCACTGACGACACAGAGACACCACTGACGACACAGAGACACAATGTGATACCAACGTCGTTATACTATTGGCTCACAAGCCTTGTTAGAAGTGGGAACCCAACGTCCGATATTTTCCACCGAGATAAACAAAACATTAATTTTGGACCCGTCAAAATTTTTTAAATGATTAATTCACAGTCATATTTTTTTTTTAGCAAAAGCCATACTTTTATTTGGCACCTTTTGAAAAGCTCTGTGGATGTATTATATATATATATATTTTTTCTAAAATGTGTCTACTTAATAATAAGACCTTTAAATCTTGTGTTTACCAGAGATGATCAGAAGTTTCTCGGAAATAAGTCACTCAGCATGAAAAAAGCATAAAAAAACGTCAGGTTAGTCGACTAACGGACTAAGAGGGGCAGCCCTAGTAAGCACTCTTGTTTCAACTTTCTGGTTTTATGGTTTGGTGGTCAAAGCTGTTGATTAATGTGAAATTGTGATCAGCAGCGCTCCAGTTTTATTTTAAAGTCTTATCTTGACAAGAACTTAGTGACTTAGGTTCTCACATACTGAAGATCGTGCCAGAAACAACAACATCATCATAGCTGAAGGACGTTCCACACGAAGCACGTCAGTTCCAGAAAAGCTGAGTGAATTCCTGCACTAGCTCACAGTCTGTATGGAAGGAAGTCAGCATATGAAAATGTTGGACTCACTCAGATTTGATCCATATGTGCAGGCTTTTACAGAGCCAATGACCTATAAACATTTCACCGGTTATGAAATCAGTTGATACCAAATTATTTAGCCCTGATTTTCACAGAAATATAAGGAATCAAAAACTCAGGAATGTATAGCTTTATGGTGCCCTGCATGTTGTGCATAAAGGGAAATAGACAAGATGAATGCTAAGCTAATGGATAAATAGCATAAATTAAATTTGTTTGCATGGGTTGGATTTCATAGCAAGAAAGGTTGTGTCAGACATCATTTATCAGACAAAAAGCAAAGGTAAAGCTGTTTTTATTTTCCTTCAAACTGAAAAAAAAACCCACTGATCCCAAGATTCTCATCACCCTGGCGTCTTTACAGTTTTGCATAGTCATTGGAGTACATCATGTCTGTGTGACCCAGTCTCATAGTATTTACTTTGTAAGATCATTGGCTAACAAGAATGCCGGTAGACAGTCCAAGCTTTTACTGGGGGAGTTGGGCTTTCTAGAGGAGAACAGCTAATGTAGTTTCTCCCTTTCCTCAGTGCAGTGATGAATGTGCTCCGTGGTTCCACCCAGATGCTCTCTTCATCTCTCTGGCTGGAGGTGTTTTCAATAGACTTTTCTCTCAGGATGCCATGCTGGGTCAAATAATGCACAACTGTCTACCGTGGTAGTCGTTAGGGCTGGAACGTTTCACCTATGTCCTGATTCTATACTATCAAGATACTTGGGTGTCGATTCGATATGTATTGCGATTCGATATTACAATTTATTACAATTTTTGTTAACTTTCTTAACACTAGTCCATGGGAAAAAGTTGAATTATACACTTCTAGGGACTTTTACTTTGGAAAAAAATCTAAATTAATACAGTAAGAATGTTTGATTTTCAGCACGTCTGTAGTCAAAGATGTCCTGAAGTCAAATATATCAGTCATTGTCAGGAATTATTTATAAAAAAAATTCCAGTAAACCAAAAATCAAAGAATAAAGACATTTCCCTCATAAATTAGTGGTATTTTCTTTTTAATTTATAAGGGACATGTAATGTTTTATACTTCTGGTGAATATAATCCATAAATTTTATTTCCATAGATGTATTTAGTATATACAGTTCCCTTTGTTAACACCTTATTTTGAAAACCAAACGTAGTCCCACGTGTCTACTTCCTCTAACTTCTCCAAGGTGGTCTCTCCCGTCAACTCCGTTCTCTTTATCCATCCATGGTCAGCTCCATCGGGGCCGTTTCAATGCAGAGAACACAAATGTCAGTATCTGGGTGCTCTACAGTTGTAGCGTCGGCCCATTTGACCACGGAGACGAGAGCGACGGCCGGCTCCACTGCCACGTTACCGCCATACGATAACGTTTCCTGTCCGTGACAGAGTTAGCATGCAGCTTTAGCCGTGATGTCTAGCTCTGCTTTTCCTGCAATGTGTGAAACCCAAAGTGTTTCCATTCTTTACTGGATGTGTAGTGTTTACCACGCTGGATTTAATATGGAGGGTGCAGGTCGTATTGACACTGACCCTCCAACGTTTTTCTACTTTCTGAGGTTTGTTTTGGTTGACGGATACGGAACGGATATGACATCATGTTAGTCAGACTACAACAATAAAAGCGGTAACTTCCTCCTTCCTCCACAGACTCATATGAAGCAAATATATTGATTCTGGCATTAAAAAAAACAATATCTATATATATCATATAATTAAGATAACGATACATAGGGGAATCGTTTTTTCCCCACCCCTAGTAGTCATAGGTGTGGGTTAAAGCAGACCATAAAAAAAACATAAATTGGCAAAGTGTGTGAATGCTTTTAGGAATAGTGTGGGGCTTGATACAAACACTGTTTCTAAATGCACTCACTCTTTAGCGTGCTCTGAATCAGGGGTTCTCAAGCATATCCTTACCACTACCTTGTACTCTTTAGATGCCATTGGAACTACCTGTATTCTAAAACCTTTCACCCTAAATAATTCTAACTTGTTTCATAGTGATAAACAGAAACACAATTCAATTTGAATCATGTTACTGTAATACCACTTACATACTTTTAAACAGAAGGGGGATTTTATCCAAGTAGCATTTGGACTCAACTTGAGCATTTATACATTTGTTGGGGATTATTTCACAACAATGACCGGCTCACTGTACATTATCCCTTACATAATAACAATGACAGTGAAAAAAAAGACAATAATAAGATATAAATAACATTAATAAGATAGAAAGACAATGATAAGATGAAGTGACAATAAGTTGTAAGAAAAAAAAAGTGACATTATAAAAAAAAAAACAGGCATATTCCTAATAAATCCAGATATTTAAATTTACCAGTCTAAAGCTGACTCTCAGTAAGTGCTTCAACATAACGAGACTCGGTCTAAACTGAGTCTATGTCTGGACCGTGTACGGTCAATCTGTGAATTTGTGGCTAAATTGTTCGACTAATAGTCAGTGGTCATGTCTATAATGTTGAATCCAGCGCTACATGTCCACCTGGCCCGGCGAGGACAATAGGGGACGCGCTGCTTCACTCAACTGGCCGTCCGAGCGGTGATGTACCCTCTTGTGGAATCTACCTGATTGGTTCCTGGTTCTCTGCTTGCCATTTCAAACAAGAAAACAACATGGCGGCCTGCTCGTAAACTTTCTGTTATTCCGTCTAAACAATCCACCAAAATCTACTTCAGAAAACATTTTAAGGGAGGAACAGGCGATGCCACTGCTGAATCTGGTTTCATTTTAGAGCTAGATCGTCTAGTTTGACAGCTTGGTCCAAGTTTCGTGAACCGGACGCGTCGCCCTGGACAGACTCATTTACATAAAGGACTGTTCCCGCCTTTTCATTTTGAAAGTGCAACGGCTAATGAGGAAACTCCAACCCTCAGCAGACTAATCGTGTAACTTCTTCACTCAGTCAGTGACATATTTCTGCGTTTGTAGGGCTGCTGGCCCTCTACGGTCCAGACAAAAATACTGAACTTATTAATGTGTGTCACAATCATATCAGAGTTTCTATTGGCCCAAAGCTACAATACAATACACAATGTCCTTGTTTTATTGGTGCAAATGGTCCCCATCTGCACTTTTTTAATTATACAGCACGGTTTTATAATTCATAGCAAATTATTTGGCGGACCCCCTGACACAGTGCCACGGATCCCTGGGGTTCCAAGGACCCCCCTTTGAGAATCACTGCTCTAAATGCTCCTCATATGAATGGCTGGTTCCACTTACAGAATATATCTTGTAAAAATACATTTAGCAAATGGTTTAGTTTCAGATCAGATGGCTTATAGCCTAAGTTCCACAAACATAACATCAGCGTTCAGATGAGGCGGTCCAGTTTCACATAGTTTGTCATTCTGTGGCAGGTAAGAATGATTTTACCTTCACAGGGTTATTTGCGGTATTAGGGTCTTTAGCTTGTCACGTTCATGGCACGGCTCAGTCATTCTGTGTAAGACCAAGACTGATTAGTGCCATGTCAAAATATATTGTTATCATTACACAGCCTCTTTAAATTAGGAAGTTAAAGGAGAAAGACACTGACTGTTGCAACTAGCCTTGTGAGTGTTATCTTTGGGGCAAATGTTCTCTAAATCTGCCCTCATGATTAAAGCTTGACAAAGGCATTCTTGTGAAATGAGTAATGTGTCCAATTATCCTACAGGATTATTATGTGAAGGCTCTGCTGTGGACTTGAGTTCATGCAGATGTGTATTGCCTACATAAAGAAATCTTCCAAGTATAACTGTTGGATTCATGTACAGCGTTTCTCCACAATATACTGAATACTTTCCTTAATATGAACATGTTTCCTTCTGTTCTACAGAGACCTGAGGTTCAACAAAATCAAGGATTTACAACCAGGTTCCTTCAGACGACTAAAGAACCTCAACACACTGTAAGTCTTTGTCCCTGCTCTGGATCCATGATGGAGAACTGTTGTACACATATTAGTTTAATCTCCTTTAGAGGTATGACATTTTTCTAAATACAGCGGAAACCGCTTACAGTGATCACGTCTTTCCGGGTCAAATTGATCACTGTAATCCGGTGATTATCATAGGGCTGGGATGATCTCCCAATTCGTTACTATCGCGATACTTTGGTGCCGGTTCGATATGTGTTGGGATTTTTAAGTATTGCGATTTGATATTACGATTTATTGCGATTTATGTTAACTTTTTTAACACTAGACCACAGGGAAAAACACTTCTAGGGACTTTTACTTTGGAAAATATCTAAATTAATACAGTAAGAATGTTTGATTTTCAGCATGTATGTAGTCAGAGATGTTCTGAAGTCAAATATATCAGTCATTGTCAGGATTTGTGAAGAATAGAGACATTTCCCTCACTTTGTTAACACCTTATTTTGAAAACCAGACGTAGTCCCACATGTCTACTTCCTCTAACTTCTCCAATGTGGTCTCTAGCTCTCCCGTCAGCTCCGTTCTCTTTGTCCATCCATGGTCAGCTCCATCGGGGCCGTTTGAATGCAGAGAACATAAATGTCAGTATCTGGGTGCTCTACAGTTGTAGCGTCGGCCCATTTGACCACGGAGATGAGAGCGACGGCCGGCTCCGCCGCAACGTCACCGCCATACGATAACGTTTCCTGTCCGTGACAGAGTTAGCATGCAGCTTTAGCAGTGATGTCTAGCTCTGCTTTTCCTGTAATGTGTGAAACCCAAAGTGGTTCCATCCTTTACTGGATGTGTATTGTTTACCACGCTGGATTTAACATGTGCGGACCCTCCACCGTTTTCTACTCTGTCGTATCTGCCGGTTTCAGCTCGCTGCGACCGGCTACTGTTTGTTATGGTTGACGGATAGGGAACGGATATGACGTCACGTTAATCAGACTACAACAATAAAAGCGGCAACTTCCTTCTACCTCTGCATAGACTCAAATGAAGCAAATATATTGATATATAATATATTGCAATATTTTTAAGATTTTGAAATTGATTTATTTTTTTTATTTTTTAAGTAATTTTTTGGGGGCATTTTTTAGCATTTTATTGACAGGACAGTGGATAGAGTCTTGGAAAGGGGGGAGAGAGAGAGTGGATGCGGAAAGGGCCACAGGCCGGATTCGAACCCGGGCCACCGCGGTCAGGACTGAGGCCTGTTACATGGGCGTCCGCTCTACCAACTGAGCTAACCAGGCGCCCGAAATTGATTTTTTTAATAGAAAATCAATTTCAAAATCTTAAAAAAATTGCGATACATACGTGAATCGATTTTTTTCCCACCCCTAGATTATTATATAGAATTAGATCACCATCTAATTGACATTTGTATATTTATTACATGAATACAAGGTAATGAAACGGATTTATTTAATGGCTCGCTGCCAATTCTCCACCTTTTCCCTCACCAATGGTGAAGCATTGATGTTTTTGGCTGGCTCTGTCAGCGGCGTGGAGGGAGACCGTATTCTCATGTTTATTAACTATGGATATATAACTGGATCTACACGTCTACACGTCTTCACACGTTTAGAAATATATATAGCCTCACGTTGTGTCAATCACGTATACACACCGACTCCCAAACTTTTCGGAACTTGTTTTATTTTCTGTATTTTTTTCGCATCCGTCAAAAGGCAAAAGACGGTTGTTTGACCACTCAGAGTCACCGTTCGTTACTGTATGTGCTGCCGGCGCTGCGGTGCCGAGGAGCCGGTCAGCAGTTTCATTTTGGAGTCATTACGTGACCAGGCGTTCTCAATCCACTTGACGAGGGCGGCTTCAACCACGAGTGCTTTCCACGTGTGCATTCGTTTTTCATTCAAAGAAAAGGACTTTCTTTTCCCCGTCATGATATCTATGTGCACGCATCATCAGCCTCACGTATCCGGCCGGAGAGCAGACGGGGGCAAATTATTACGACGGGAGTAAAGTAAAAATCGAAACAGAAATTCACCTAACGTTAGTCTAACATAGTTTTAACACGTTTTCATGTATGAAAAGAGCCCAAATGAACACTGTAAGCAGACTACTTGATTACTATCAGCAGATTATTTAAACAGTGTTTGTAGGAATGATTCTGACCAAAGCTTTTTGATCACTATAAGCGGCTGATCACAAGTCCTGGTTGTATCACACACACACACACACACACACACACACACACACACACACACACACACACAAGCAAATTCTTGCTCTGTTCTGCTGTGGTTTCACACATGTAGGTCAGCTCGTAATCTATGAGGAATTTATTTTTCCACTTCCACCCACAGAGCTATTTATCATATGTCCAGTCTCCTAGACGGTGCATTGCTAAGCTAATAAAGCAAAAATGTTCCAAGTTTTTGTGTTTTTCATGGGCAGCATATTAGTTTAGCAACCTTGTGTGTATGCTTCAGCTTCTGTAGCCATATCAGTGTTTAGACTCCCGCTGACTGCTGGAAGAAATCAAACACACCTCGCCATATTCAGATATTTGCAAGCATTATTATAATATTATTTCTCATCCATGTCTGCTGTGGCTGCTGCGGAGTAAAGAGAAAATATGTGAAAAAAAAACACAACAAAAAACAGTACAGGTCTTTGCACACCTAGTTTGTTCTTTTCATGTGCGTTTTTTTAATCCGTCATCCGATAAAAAAGGCTACGCATAGAAACCTTGCACACTGAGTCTGATATGTTTTATTATTCTATTTGTTGCTAAATTTGCAATATGAGACAAAACTGAATTAATTACGTGGTGCAATGAATAACTCGGGGCTAATGAATGAATGACATTAGCAAGAAGCTATCATTTAGCTGCCTACAGCTCAATCTCTACCGTCTCATCTGATTCTGCAATTCACCTTCCACAATCTATCTTTAAATTCTGCATCTCTGTATTCTTTTATTTCTTTATTGTCAAGTGCTTTGTGCTGGGTGACAAAGTGAATGCTTATCATGCCATTTTGGATGATGACATTCATTTGAACGAACGGTGGCTCTGAGTGGTCAAACAACCCTCTTTTGCCTTTTGACGGATGCGAAAAAAAACACAGAAAATAAAACCAGTTCCGAAAAGTCGGTGTGTAAACGTGATTAACACAACGTGAGGCTGTATATTTTTTTAAACGTGTGAAGACGTGTAGATCCAGTTATATATCCATAGTTAATAAACATGAGAATACGTGCAGGGCATGGACCTAGTGGTTTAGATTTACTTTCAATGTGAAGAAAAGTCCCATAAGGCAGGAGAAAAGCCCTGCTTTTCCTATCAGCCAGCCAGCCATGCGGACTGTTGAGGGTTTTATATCCTGAGCAGCTCTCCATGGTTTCAGGCTGCAGTTCCACAGACTGAACAATAACACATCCTAAAGTCTATCAGTCTTTGAAGTACAGCGACATGTCCAATATTACTGTTGTACAGACAGAAATATGTCTGTAATGTCCGTTGAAGGGGAGTGTCTTTTGTGTTCTCTCAAGTTAAGTCAGTCAGTCAACATTTTTCATCTGTTTAAAATGTACCTCAAAGGGAGATTTGTCAAATATTGAATCCTCTTATCAACATGGGAGTGGACAAATATGCTGCTTTATGTAAATGTATGTATATATTTATTATTGGAAATCAGTTAACAACACAAAACAATGACATATATTGTCCAGAAACCCTCACAGGTACTGCATTTAGCATAATAAATATGCTCCAATCAGAACATGGCAAACTGCAGCCCAACAGGCAACAACAGCTGTCAGTGTGTCAGTGTGCTGACTTGACTATGACTTGCCCCAAACTGCATGTGATTATCATAAAGTGGGCATGTCTGTAAAGGGGAGACTCGTGGGTACCCATAGAACCCATTTACATTCACTGATCTGGAGGTCAGAGGTCAAGGGACTCCTTTGAAAATGGACATGACAGTTTTTCCTCACCAAATTTAGTGTAACTTTGGAGCGTTATTCAACACCATTGGTTGGTACCGATGGATTCATCAGGTGTTTTAGTTTCATATGATACCAGTGTCTTCACTCTAGCTTTAAAACTGAGCTGCTACAACCTAAAAATTGCAAGTTGTGTTAATGCTTTAAAGAAATTAGTGGTGTTAAAACAAATTTGCCGCATTAACTTTGACAGCCCTAATTACAGCTCAAAGTGAAATTGACCTTAAGAACCTCCTTCCTATCTGTACTGTGCCAACAATAGATATGGCATACTCCACTTAGAATTAGCCCAGAACAAACTTCCTGTCCATCATCTAACTATAAAATAACCCGTTTTCTTTCCTTCACAGCCTCCTGAACAACAACCATATACGAAGGATCCCCAGGGGGGCGTTTGAAGACCTGGAAAACCTCAAATATCTGTAAGTTTCCCTCATGTCAATTTTGTTTTGCTTTTGAGGTCAAGTGATAGATTTTGAGACAAAGTGTCAGTATCTTTGTTCAGTCAAAAGGTCACCGTTAAAGGGTTCAGTCTTTGTTCAGTCAACAGAAGACGAAGCATGGTGAAACATGTATTATTATTGAGTGTAAATGTGGAAGACAGCTGATGTTGCTAGACTGCTCACTCAGTGGACGGAAAATGCATCAATGAAAAGCCTCCCTTTGTCTGATCCTCTGTACTTATGTGTCTGGAAGTGTTGACCTGGAGGCAGAGCTGAGGACAGAATTTTGAGGCGTGTGTAACCTCAAGGTTTCTGTGGGATTGCTAGTTTGCTCCCTTTGTTAGTCACTTGTAGGGCTGTCGCGGTGAAGGAATTTCCCCTGCGGTGATAATGATTGGCTCGACAGTGCCACATACGGTATTATTGCAACTTTTTCATCACAGTCACTTTCTTTGTCCTGATTTTAATGCTATATAAATAAGTTGTATTTGAATATTATTAGATATATTGTTGCATTTTAAATGACAAAGATGATCGCTTTAAAACTAAATATTTGTTTATTGTTAAATGCGGAACACAGAAGGGCTGTGAGGCGCAGCGTTTGTTTGCTATAATACAGAATATGGGCACAAGGCAGAGTACCTGCTGTGGATGGAGGGAAGGCTGAAGCATGTAGGGAGAGCAGTGTTGTCACCAAACCAAAATCCTCTCTTCGATACGATACCCTGCCTAAACATCTCGATACCGATACTGAAACGATACCACGGCAAAAATCTAAAACATCAGGAAAAGTAATGGAATAATAGATGACAGAACATGGAGCTTCAAATTCTTTTTTATTCATTCAAATTTAAATGTAAAAATGTATTCATTAAAAAATGAAATGGTATATAATCTGATCTGATGTCCCTTATACTTAATTTTATGTGATTTCTTTGATAGTGAATTTTATATTTTCATTTATTTTTGATAATGCATGCATATTTACATTTCATCTCTATTCTTATTTCTATTTTTCTTCTAACTTCTCTATGTTTATATGTATTTTAATTCTAAAATGGAGCAACTGTAATTCCCCTCCTCCCCCCCCCCCCCGGGATCAGTAAAGTATTTCTGATTCTGATATCACTTATTAAACAGTGTTTAAGCCTTTTTTCTGGGAAACAGCGCCTCAGCCTGCGCATTAGTAACAGTTAAGGCAGAGAGTGGTTCTCCAGCACGGAAGACGACGAGAGGCTTCCAACAACAAAAACCCCCAAAACCATAATAAATTCTGATGAAGTTCTGAGAGAAGTTGATGAGTGAAAAGCTGCTAAAGTCAGGACGACACCACAGTAACGGTAGAAAGAGCTGCGTTGTGTCAAAGTGGTGTGAAGACAGAGAAGAGTCACTCTCACCGGACTGTTGTACCAGTATCGGTACTAATAAAACAGCTTATAATACCTTTTTAACGACAGGGTATCGTGATACTTTTCGAGTATTGGTATACCGTGCAACAATAAGCGAGAGGAGACAGACCCGCTGACCTATGTGTATTCATTTCTCCTCCATTGTTGTTGTCACGCACTTATAGCCTCCATCTAGGATGTGACGGTTGGTCATTGTAGAGTTTTACCCAAAATTGAAAATGTTTCAACTCTCGACGACAAGAAAAAAACTACCATACGTGCAGCGCTCAGCACAGCATAGACGCTCAGCGCCTCGTCACGCTGCTGCTAGCAAAGTGTCAAAATGCAGCACTCCCATCGCAAAGAATTCAAAAAAGAAAACCATGAACATAGCGGTTGTGGAGGTTGCTTGACATCTCCTGCGGTTGACTTGTCAATATTGCAATATTGTCATTGCGACAGCCCTTATCACTTCCATTATCATCCCAGTGGCCTCCGCTGTGCTGAGACAGTTGGTCTGTTTCCCCTGCTTGGACCTCAGAGGACCTACGTACAGTCCTCTAACGTTGGGACAAAACTTCCAGATAGGGTATATTTGCTTTATATGATTTTGTTTGTTTTGGGTGAGATGTTTAGTACATTTTGAGACTGAAGATGACATTATGTTCTAGGTTGTCTCTGATTAGGCAAAGCTAGGTGTCTGCATGATGGCTGATTAAGTAAAGTATACTGTAGATATGAGCAGGACCTACTGATACAGTCCTGTGTGTCCGGGAGAGAAGTAGCGTGACATCCTGTTACATCACTGCCTAGCTAATATCTTGGACAAGCACTGCACACTAGAGACAACATCATCCAGTATATATCAGCTCTAAGAGAGAGAGAGAGGAAAGAGGGGGTGAGTAGAAGGGATGTGGGCTTTTCTTTATTTCTCTCATCAGCTTACTGTTGCATACATATATGAACATTCACTCTTTGTGTTGTAATTGAATCCTGTAGCTATTTAGTAACTATTGTAATGCAGTGCCCCTCTCAGTTCAAAGCAGAGCTAATCTAAAGCCTGCATCATTGCCCAACCTTTGTGATTAGGGTAAAGTATCCCCCCAGCCCTGATTCAGTGTGCTACAGCTGGGGGCTAGATAGTATCTCCCGTCTCACCTCGCCACTTCCTCTGGAGCCAGTAAAGTCCACTCCCCGTCATCTTTCATGTCCTCCAAACCTAATGGGCGGGCGGCGGCTGTCTATACAGCCCTCTCTCCCACGACCACCCCCATAAACAAGTCCAACAGAGGTCACCACTCCTCTTTGTGGGAACCCGTCACTGTTTATTTGATCTGTCTCTAATTATTCAGTTGCACATCTATGTGTAATTGTCCATCAGTGTATGTATCATAGGAACACAGATTAAAGCTCTGTACATTAATAAAAGTGTCCTTTGGTACATACTGTTTCTTTCCTTAGTATGTACTGTATGTATAGCTTTTGTTTTCGTCCATGTCAATATAGATCATTTAATGAAGTGATCAGCAGCAAGCAGGAAAAACCCTCCTGTTTCTTAAACCATACATTGTAATAATACAAAAACAGTGATGAAGAAAATGAGTGATTTTGATTAGGGCTGTCAATCGATTTAAATACTGAATTGTGATTAATCGCATGATTGTCCATGATTAATCATGATTAATTATCTGTTCAAAATGTACCTTAAAGGGAGATTTGTCAAGTATTTAATACTCATATGCTTGCCCAAAACTGTATGTGATTATAATAGTGGGGATGTCTGTAAAGGGGGAGACTTAGAACCTAGCCCCCAGGAAGAGCATGGAGCTGTGAAGCAAATTTTTGGAGTGGCCAAACGGCGGTACTACAACCTCTGTGTCCGTCACGTGACGCCATCGGGCCCAAAAAGACTTTATCCCATAGACTTACATTGGGAAAGAGACGTGTGTAACTCAGAGGATACAAGCTTTCTTTTTAGGTGAATCAACTTCCCAGGATGAACTTCTAATAGTCCTTATTTAAATCATTAGGTCCTAAAAGTTGTAAAATGCACTAATAGCTGAATCAAGAGTTATTTCCCTTCCTCCGTTCATGTGAATGAGACTCAGACCGAGGCTGGAGCGAGGGCTGGGAGGAGGAGTTAAAGGAGACAGGGCTGGGAGGAGGAGTTAAAGGAGCGAGGGATAGGAGGAGTTAAAGGAGCGAGGGCCGGGAGGAGGAGCTAAAGGAGCGAGGGCCGGGAGGCGGAGTTAAAGGAGCGAGGGCCGGGAGGAGGAGTTAAAGGAGTGAGGGCCGGGAGGCGGAGCTAAAGAAGCGAGGACCGGGAGGAGGAGTTAAAGGAGCAAGGGCCGGGAGGAGGAGTTAAAGGAGCGAGGGATGGGAGGAGTAGTTAAAGGAGCGAGGGCCGGGAGGAGGAGCTAAAGGAGCAAGGGCCGGGAGGAGGAGCTAAAGGAGCGAGGGCCGGGAGGCGGAGTTAAAGGAGCGAGGGCCGGGAGGAGGAGTTAAAGGAGCGAGGGCCGGGAGGCGGAGCTAAAGAAGCGAGGACCGGGAGGAGGAGTTAAAGGAGCGAGGGCCGGGAGGAGGAGTTAAAGGAGCGAGGGATGGGAGGAGCAGTTAAAGGAGCGAGGGCCGGGAGGAGGAGTTAAAGGAGCGAGGGATGGGAGGAGCAGTTAAAGGAGCGAGGGCCGGGAGGAGGAGTTAAAGGAGCGAGGGCCGGGAGGAGGAGTTAAAGGAAACTCTACTGCTCCTGCTCTATGTGCCCAATGGATGAGGAAGATCGCTGGATGATCTGGGTACTTCATCAATCGGCAGTCGAGCCATTTTGGCTTCATGCATCACTGAGACACTCTCATAGGAATGGACAGGAGCCTCCAACGCTGTATCCAGTTCTCTTTATATATCCATGCATAGAACCCATTTTCAGTCACATATCTTGAGGTCAGAGGTCAAGGGACCCCTTTGAAAGTGGCGATGACAGTTTTTCTTCGCTAAGATCAGAGCTTTATTTAACCTCCTTCCCGACAAGCTAGCATGACATGGTTGGTACCGATGGATTCATCAGGTTTTCTAGTTTCATATGATCTTCACTCTAGCTTTAAAACGGAGCCGCTACAACGTAAAAATTGCAAGTTGCGTCAATGCGTTAAAGAAATTAGTGGCGTTAAAACAAATTGGCATTAACGTTTTATCGCATTAACTTTGACAGCCCTAATAATAACTAATCCATTGTGCAAAGGATATCATGAAAGAATGTCATGGTGGAGTTATTATGTCGTGAACTTTGACATTCCCAATTTTGATCCATATTTTCTAGTTAAAGGCAGGCTGTCAGAGCGCATACTGTCCACTTGATGATGAGTAATACCACTAAAGGATGTCTGCTCATTAAAGTGAAGCCCATTGAGATTTTAGCCCACAACTTCCAAATCCAGTTTCCCATCTAAACTCTGCACGCAAAGCTTGTGCATACACACACACACACACACACACACACACACACACACACACACACACACACACACACACACATAAGGCTGCAGTCCGCTGTGTTTTGTTCACAGGCTCCTACAGAGGATTCTCAAAAGTGAAGTTAGCTGTTGACATGTTATGTAAGTTTTCATTACCATCATCAGTTTGTACAGAATAGCTCTGCATGGCAGTTTGATAATAGTTTTGGATTGGTCATTAATAGTTTTTTACAATAGTAGAAGGTCATTTGGAACATGTCGTGTGCTTCTCTTCTTAGTTGTGGCTTTTAGCTCAGTTAGTTTTAATCATGTGTTACATTACATATGGTAAAGTAGTTTATTTTTCTATAAAGCTTTCATGTTCCATGGTGAGAAAGCCAATATGCTTTACTCAGACAGGTTAAAGGATTGAGATAAAAAGAGGATGTTTATTTTTCCATACGTTGCGTCACCTTTGCTGTGGGGAGATCTGTGTCTCTCATCATTTCTCATCATGAGTGCAGTGGTGGAGAGACGGGGCATGAAAGGACAGACAGCTTTAAGCCATTGCTTTTCTAGTGTCACATTTCGTTAGCATGTATGATGGAGCGAAAACGTGCACGTCTAGAGAATTTGTATTTTTTCTCAGTTTGCCAAAATACCATTTTGATCCTGTACAAGCTGCAGACTACTGCAGTCTTGTTCAAGGTCTAATGTTGAAGTCAGTGAAGAAAGTGGAGACATGGAGACACGGAGACTCGATCTGACACACAAGGAATCTGTGAGGTCACATGTATTGTTTGTCCATTGATGATTTGTATCTGATACACACACCATGTTAACAGCTATATATTGTTTCCTGAGCTGTGCACGCATCTAATGTTTGATTTTGTATCGTGAATGTTAACCTATACAATGAGATATTAGGACTCATTAAGTGAATGTAATATAATCCATGAGTGATATAGAGGTCTTTTTATTATTTTTCTGGTAAAAGTCTAAGAGTGTGAAATTGCTTTATTGTTGCCTATATTGACTTGAATACTGTGTGATGTTTGGCACATTTGACTGTAATAATGAACACCAAATACAATGATCTGTAAAATATTCCTTCACACCCTGTCCACAGCTGTCTTTGGGAGTATAGTGTATGTTTAATTTCTATGTGGTTTAGCACACGCACTGTAGATGTGTTAATAGCACTTGTAATGTAAAACTGTTCCAAATATTGGCTAGCTTGCCCATAGCTACTACTAATGATGTCCATGAAGCAGGGTAGTGTAGTGTATACTTCACTAAATACATGTAAAGTAAACCTACTGTACAAGTATTAGCACAACATGCATATCATTTTAAAATGGCAACTAAAGAATGGTTATTTGGTCAGATCCTTCTCTCATAATAAGCAGACAGAATTGAGATGATTCTGTGTGTGTGTGTGAGTGTGTGTGTGTGTGTGTGTGTGTTACTAATGGTACTGATTATCTCTCCTTTCAGCTATTTGTACAAGAATGAAATCCAATCAATTGACAGACAAGCATTTAAGGGGCTTGTCTCTCTTGAGCAACTGTAAGTGACCAACTTCCTCGTTCACCCTTTCCTTCTGCTCGACCAACTGCTCCTCTTCCCTCCTACTGTCTCTCCGTCTGTGAACACCTCTCCCCCCCCTCCTGCCCTCCCCTCTTCCTGAGAGATTGCTATAAACAACCCCTGAAGCCTGGTAAGGTCTATATGGTTAGACGTGATTTATAAGTCATATGTAGGGATGGGTACCGAAACCTGCTATTAAACGGGCACCGGTGCTAAACTCATAAAGACCGGAGTGTCGATAAGCTCCAACATTATCGCTACTTTTATCGGTACTTTTATTGGTACTTTTTGACGTTTTGGTGTGATTTATGATCACATTGCAGTGCGCATCTCCTCTGCTCTCTGTGTTGGGGCTGAGCTTTTCCAACTACATTCACACACACATACACTGCAGCGCAGCACTGGAGACAGCAACGTAAACCAGGTGACGTGAAGATAACTACGACAACTACGCTCGTTACTGTAAGTGCAATAAAACCGTCGCGAATAAAAAGCCAATACTTTATCAATACACCTGTTCAATGAGCATAAACATGGTGTTAAACAAGCTCTGTCCGCAGTCTCTCATCCACCGCCGCTATGGTTACACAGGCACAGCGCGCTGGCTCGGCTATACGATTCGTATCATGATACAGGGGTTACCATTCAATATATTGCAATATATTGCGATCTTTTAAAATCTAATTTTAGGAAAACTGTAATAGTATAAAGAACACACCACCACATGCATAAAATCTGAGTAAAACAAGTTTACTTTTGAATGTAATCAGAACAGTGGGGTCCATCCAACATCATAGCCCTACTTTGAGAGGGCTCATACACTGAGAGGGAGCATCTCTTTGCAAATTAAATAAAGTATTGACTGAGTTCATCTTTGCATGTAAATTATTAATTAAAAATCGATACAGTGCTCTTGAGAATCAATACATAATATTGCAATATTTTCTTACATCCCTAGTTACAAACAAGCTAAAGCTGTCTGTATGTAGTCTAACTGTTTAGCTTAGTTTGCCACGTATCTTAAAATTCTTGTAAACTGATCAGCTGACTAAGACAAAGCAGCCCCCGCTCCCTCTACCGGCGGTACCTGCAACAGTGAATCACATCAGCATGAGGAGGACAGACGACACCGACTGATGTCTGTGTTCTTCATTCTTTTTTAACTTCACTCAGGAATATTATTTATTAACTTATTTTATTTATTTAGTATTTTATTATTTATTTTATTGACATTTTAGATTAGTTTCCAGTGAGATTATTTAGTTTCTATAGTGACTTTGCTTTTGTCAACATCAGCTACTGTTGCTGCTGAAAAACAACATTTATTTATATTTAAAATAGAAACAAATTCTAATCCTGTTCTTAATTTATTCTTTTTTTAAATAGTATATTAAAAAGCAATTATTCAGTTAAGAAAAAGAACCGATAAGAGTATCAATAAAGAATCGAACCGATAAGGAGTATCGATAAGAGTAGTAGTATCGATAAGATCCTTATGATACCCATCTCTGTCATATGATAGATGGTATGATACACTAGTGACAGACATGTCACAGATGTTTATGATCTGTTATGAATACTGTATGACATGGCTCTGTAGGCCTTACACAGGTGTCATGGTAGCTCTGTTCAGTTAGTTTTCGTTGCAGTGACACCCTCTACCTCCACCCCCTACGTGCGCCCCTCTATCCACTTTTCCACCGCAACCATGCATGCCGTGTGTGCACCCACCCTTGTGTGCCGCGCTGACCCTCTTTGACCCTTTTGCATGAGTCGCATGTCTTGTGGTCAGGACAAAGAGACATTGGCCACCGCCATGCAAAGCTTAAAGCATGATGTCTAACCTTGTGCTGCTAGTAGTGCTAGCAGCTGGAGTCAGACTTTCTGCTATTTAGCAAAGCTTGACTTGCATTGCGTCTCTCCTGCTACTGCAGAATCTACCCTTCTGCTCCAATTTGCTCCAAGTGTTTATTTGTGAGAACCTTCCAGTGCATTATGTACAGTATATTACAGTAAGTCTGTGTGATCAAATCAAACTGCTTTCTGTTATGTTGCATTCACACCAATAGCGAAGCTACTGTTGGCCTTGCTTTACTCGCGTGAGCTGGACCGCTGGTATCCTTGTTGTTGTTGTTCTTCTTCTTCTTCTTGTTTCCACCTACTGTGGTTTCTACACAGAGTTTGTTTCGGTCTCTGTACAGATATGACGTACTATCGTAGCTCTGGGTGACCACAGACAGCTACAATATTATTTTCCTCCATTTCTGATTGAACAACGTCAGGACGTCAGTGACGACAGGAGAGTCCCAGCGCTGATGGGCTTTTGCGACACAGCGTCACGTGAATTTCTCGCTGGAGTTGAAATATTTCATTTCGTCACGTCATTCACGTCATTCGCGTCATTCGCGTCGCCCGGCATGAGTTTGCTTCCATTCACCTCTTTGCATTGACTCTGTATGTTATTGCAACAGTTGGCTTCGCTCTCGGTGTGAATGTGTCATTAGTCTTGACACACTAAAATCTTCTTTGCTACTTTTACAAAACACTCTGGCCCTGTTGTTTCTTTATACATGTGCATGTTTGAAGAGAAAAACACATTAGCAGTTGTTGATTGATGTCATAATAAATCTGAATTGTAATAGAATTTGTGTGACCACTATCAGCAGAACTGATCCCTGCAATATGTCGATTAGCCGGTGTGTCTTTATCACAACCAATATGGGAAGTTTTAGCAAGTTAAGCTGTCTGTGCTCTTGGAGGAGACTTCCTGTACCTCTCTGTAACCACATTAACAGAGAACAAATGGCCAATTCACCACGTCGAACCGGTTCCAACATCAGGCTCTGTGCCTGGCAGCTGTTTGGAGTTTTGCTACAATAATGAAGGGTTTTATATGTGGGTGACAAGTTCTGAACCAGATTGCAGATACTTTAATAGTTCTTCTACATCCCTGCTAGGCAA
The DNA here is from genome assembly GCF_015220745.1 of Sebastes umbrosus. Lineage (NCBI taxonomy): Eukaryota > Metazoa > Chordata > Actinopteri > Perciformes > Sebastidae > Sebastes > Sebastes umbrosus. The sequence goes on along the minus strand of NC_051284.1, from coordinate 769,762 downwards.
CAGAAGCCTGAAGTCTCCTGCTTCTTTGGGGGGGAATACACACTTTAATACATGACCCCCCCACCACTCACCTGTTGGTTTTTTTTGTCAGCATGCCAGTGGGGTTGTTAGAGAGCATCACAGGAACACAACAACATGAATGCAAACTAGGACATCTTCTAGTCCTCTTTACACGGTTAAGACCATGGCTGACTGATTTCATGACAACTCCATCTAAACTCCTAACAGCTATACTGGATCACAAAGAGTTTTGAAGGTGTAACGACATAACCGGTGGGATGATGATTGATCCTAGAGGGAGATTAAAAATGAATTTACAACCTTTTCTGTCTTTAGATCATCTGTACTGTGTTGTGTTTTTCTCTTCTGGCTCCTCTACAACAAAGATTCTAGGCAACACCCAAAGACATAATGTTGGATGTCCAGTACTGCTTTAACAATAAAGCAACCAATCAACAGTTGAGATACGCTTACAAAACTAAAATGGATTTTCTTGTGTGGAAGACACCTGGAGGAATGTTGCATTTTATTTGACATTCTATGCTGCTTCAGTCGTTCTGTGTCTGTCTGTTTGGCCGCTGCAGCTGCTTTGACTGTTGCTTTCCCGCTGTCGAAACAAGCAGATACCCAACTGAATCCTGAATCCCAGTTAGCATTCAGCCATCAGTTGGATTTCATTCCCCCAACCCTGTATTTGTCAGCATATGGTGTGATTTATGTTTCCTCAGCTCAAAGGCTTTTGCGTTCCTTGAGATAATCGTTGTACTTGCTTTTCACCTGTGGGCAATCTCAGAGTCCAGCCATAGATTTTCAGACCCCATATATCAGCTGTCCAAAATGAATGCCCGATGTGTAAATTCTTCCATCTAGAGCTAGATATCACCTTTTTCTGAAACTGTTATTTCAGTGATATGAAGTGCCAGGGATGGACAGGTTCCAGGGGTGACTGGGGAACACCTCTACTAGGACAGTGAAATGGTATTTAGTCAGACAGGGAGCCCTAATCCAGTTTTACTGTGCTTTGTCTTCACTTTGTTCTTCTCCAGGTACCTGCACTTCAACAACATTGAGTCTTTGGAACCAGAATCATTCACTCACCTACCAAAGCTGGAACGACTGTAAGTTCATCCTGTCTAACCTTTCACCCAACGTTCCTATCATGTACTGTACACAGTTCACACACAATCCAATCTGCTATCCCCCCAACACCAGACGCCACTCACTTCACTAGATATTAGGGATACACCGATTTATTATTATTATTTATTATCGGACCATATTCTTCTCGTTGACTACCACCGGCCTATCGGCAAATAAGATGACATTTGCCGATAGGCAGTGGCCGATGTTTATATGTTGTGTTGCATCAATTTTTCAATTTTGTTGTGCTGCTTATTTGCGGTCGTCTCGTACAACAGTAGCCAGCTGCTGATTAGGAGAAGAAGCCACTGGCTGGACACGTTTCTGATGCACACGTGTGGTTTGTTCACAAATAAAAGTGAAGGGAAAAGTCGTCCATGTGGGAGTATTGCACTGTCTCAGAGAAACAGCCACAAGAACTTTGCAATGTTCAATGACAAATTAAGCAGTAAAACAATGACTTACAAAATTTCGTAAAAACACGGTACGTTACAGTGGGAACATCCCCCCCCGGTACGTTACAGTGGGAACATCCTCCCCCGGTACGTTACAGCTGGAACATCCTCCCCCGGTACGTTACAGTGGGAACATCCTCCCCAGGTACGTTACAGCTGGAACATCCTCCCCCGGTACGTTACAGCTGGAACATCCTCCCCCGGTACGTTACAGTGGGAGCAATCCTCCCCCGGTACGTTACAGCTGGAACATCCTCCCCCAGTACGTTACAGTGGGAACATCCTCCCCCGGTACGTTACAGTGGGAACATCCTCCCCCGGTACGTTACAGTGGGGAACATCCTCCCCGGTACGTTACAGTGGGAACATCCTCCCCCGGTACGTTACAGTGGGGAACATCCTCCCCGGTACGTTACAGTGGGAACATCCTCCCCCGGTACTATAGTGGGAACATCCTCCCCCGGTACGTTACAGTGGGAACATCCTCCCCCGGTACATTACAGTGGGAACATCCCCCCCCGGTACGTTACAGTGGGAACATCCTCCCCCGGTACGTTACAGTGGGAACATCCTCCCCCGGTACGTTACAGTGGGAACATCCTCCCCCGGTACGTTACAGTGGGAACATCCTCCCCCGGTACGTTACAGTGGGAGCATCCTCCCCCGGTACGTTACAGTGGGAGCATCCTCCCCCTTCCGTCTGGCTGGGACAGCTGAGCCAGCAGAGCAGAGCTCTCCATCCGCTCCCAGGCGGCATCCTGCCGCTACTAGTTCTCTAGTTAATTGATTGCAGATCATGACATTGTTCTCTTGGATGGATAAAAAAATTTAAATGAAAAATGCTACAATGGGTCACTATAATCAATATAGTAATAATATTGACATAATAGTCAATATACTTAAGCGGCCGTTTATATAAGGGCAGCCCGCCCAAGTAAAGTCTATGTGTGAGAAACACTGCTTATGTTTCTAATCGCTTTTACATTTACATTTCATTTATGTTTCACAAAAGTAATATTTTTAGGCTATGTAAATACTGAAACATTCTTCTCATTGAGTAGGTAGTTGTATAGCACCTGAAAAGGCTTTTGAAGCAGTTATTTAAAAAAAAAAAAAAAAAGTATATATATTTCATGTGACAGAAGGTTGTATTAAAAGTTGTTTCATAAATGTGTATGATTAAATTTATGCTCATTCAAAGATGGTGTAATGAAATACTGAATGACTTTAAAGGGACTGTTTGTAACTTTTTACACCGATAAATCTACCGGGTCGGGATCCCATGCGCGCTCGCATATGCGCGCGCACGCTCGTGTGTGGCCGGAGTCTCTGCCTGCTTGCCTTCACTCATACATCGCGCACGTTCGCGCTTTCTCGCTTTCTTGCTCCACCTCTACACGTGCATGCGCGCTCACTCCACACTGCAGGAGAGTTAGTTTGGCTCTGAGAATATCTAGTGAATGTTCAGTAGACGTTTGTGCAGAAATAACTGCTGCAGCTCCTCCAGACCAACAGAGGTTTCCTGTGTCTTGTGAAGTGAGGGGGCTCCGCAGAGAGAAACGTTATCGTCTCCAACCGGGTGCCGGTGTCTCCCTGTGGGCGCAGTCGGGAGACGATAACGCTTCTCGATAACGGTCTCTCCATGAATCAATGCTTCCTGCTTCAGCCTCCGGGGCTGAAGCAGGAAGCATTGATTCATGGAGAGACCTTCGTCTGGTCAGCTAACATTACTGCCAAGCAGCTGAAATATAGAGTGATATTGTGCTTTTAGCTGACGTGTGTCTCCTCACTGTGTTGAGCGATGCTCGTTCATGTCTATGTAGAGCGAGCACAAGCGCGAGCAACAGGACGCTGATTTTCGTTGACTTAACGGCCACAAGTGAAGCTGTTAACAAGACATTTCTGATTCTTACAAACAGTCCCAGTTATTGTTTTTATAATGAAGAGGTCTTTGTTCCCTGGTTCCACAGGGGGAATATGAAACAGCAAAAACAAAATAAATTAAAACAGGTATCAGCTATCGGCCAGAATTTTGCAATTGTTTTTTTTTGTGCTTTTGGGAGTTTGTGTTGCAGTCTGAGTTGTGGTGGGGGCTGGTCGTTTGTTGGCGTTAGCGGACTCCATTTCTAACCTAACGTTAGCTATGGTTGCACACTGTTAGCCCTGTTAGCCATGAGCGTGCATGATGTCACATCTGTTGGATTTTCCCAGAAAAAACGTCCCCCATTCTTCACATTAAAAGCAGTCTACAGGCTGATAGAGGATACCCAGGAAGTCACGGAGGTCTCATTTTTTAGGTTAGGTTACTAACTGTTCACACATCGGCAATAAAAAGGATAAAAAAACGTTTATATGTGTAAAAACTTACATACGGTCCCTTTTAAAAAAACGTTCTCAGGAGCAAAAAGCAGATTCTAACTTAAATGCTCACATAAATCAATGCATAAATGGATCCAACGGAGCAACTGGATTCACCAGGGCACTTGATGGAAATCAGAAAGCAATAACTAGCATTATGTACTTGGTATGGAATTAAAAGTGTCAACTCAGGCAGGTCCAGACGTTGCTTAGCATGACATTGGAATGAGCTACTGCAGCATCAGTACAGCCTCCTAACAAGCCTCTGAGGCTCATTGTATAGTAAAGAGATTCACACAATAATACAGTAACCACAGCAGATTGTGGGAGTTGATCCCTGACTTAGATTTAGTTCCCATGAGGCTAATTTCGAGCTGTGAGATGATGCAAGTGTTCCTTTCACTCTGCAGTTTATTTGTTGAACAGATAACTCCGACCCCTGATAGGAAATCTATTGGGTTTGCATTTTTTTCTAACTATACTGCTTCCAAAAATACTCACATTGGGACAATCGGTCAGAGAAAAAGAAAGCAGGGGAACTGAATGAGATCACAGCTGTAAAGCCAGAGTCCTGGATTGGACTAAGGAGTGAGAACACATCTTGTTCTCATTAAACACAGAGCTGAGCTAATTGCAACCACAGATAGGAATGTCACTCTGGACATGGTGTTCATCGCAGATCACTGATTATATACTGTAGTAATATTAGAATGGATTACTACAACTCTGTAGGATACTTGTAGTTCAATTATCCTTATTTACTACATGTAGAGTTGTCCCATGAAATCTGTATCTTAAAGCAGCAGTGGGTAGAAATGGAGCAAATATGATTACAAAAAAGTTATTTTTATAGAACAGTCACTATATCCTGACAGTAGTACATGAGAAGGTAACCTGAAAAAAATCATGTTCCTCTGTGTCCTCTGGTGTCCTCTGGTGCTCCTAACGGCATTTGCAAGATTTCACAGACCGGAGGAAAACAACCAATCAGAGCTGATCTGGAGTCTGCAGTCTGTGAGCAGCTGTCAATCACTCGTGAACTCCGATCAAACGGTCAAACTAGGCAGCGCTGATCAAATATGAATCAATATTGTGTTACTGTAATGCCTATTTCTCTCCTCAAATGTTCTCAGAATCATCTTGTAGTGTACTGTTTAGCTGTAACATGAGAAGGTTTGTTACCCGGCAGCCATGTTGAGGAAATACCAAGCACCGCCCACCAGCCGGAGCACAGCCAATAGGAACGCTCTCTCTTTACCTGTGATTGGTCAAAGTCCATGAGCAATGAGGAGGAGCAGAAGTCTAGTTATCTCTCAAAACACTTGAATTACAATATGCTGAAAGGTTATCATGGGATTATTGCCCAATGATGCCCAAACATTCTGCCTACTGCAGCTTTAAAGGGACAACATCATATTAAACAAAATGTTATCCTTTGTCAATAAATAATCAATCAGCTACGTTTGTAAATGATTTAAAGTTGTGGTTCTCTTGCGTATAGACTGCCATAATGTGTTCTATGCAGCCTGTTAGTCCCTACGAACGCTCTCTGGATATGAACCCTCTGGACAACGGGCAGATTGTGATGTCGCTCTGCTTCTAAAACTCTCCACCAGATGTCTAAAGGATGAAGAAAGTCCTGTTAAATTCCTCTTTCATTGTCCCTGTTTATGGGCCAGTGGCTGCCCAGTATATCCATACTTCCCAGTCACTGAAGAGGGACACCTGCAAAGTATGGGAGAAAGGGGAGGGAGGGAAGGAATTCCCAGATGCACCCTCTGAGTGGCTTGTTGGAGAATATCTCCATGGTCACAGTCAAAGCAATCACTTTGGTGAAGTGTCCAGAGAGCATATCTGTAGATCGCTTCCTACAGGTTGGGATAGAAGATGAAGATTATCTTGATTTAGTCATTTAAAGGTGCAGTGTGTAGGATTTAATGGAATGTAGCCGTAAGGTTGCTGATTGCAACCAACTGAATACCCCTCCACTCACTCCTACGTTCACAAGCGTCCCTAAGCTTTCAGGTAACGTAAAAACGTGAAAGGCTCTCTGAGCCAGTGTTTGGTTTGTCCGTTCTGGGCTACTGTAGAAACATGGCGGACTCTGAAGAGGACACGCTCACTATGTAGATGTAAAGCAAAGATCGTATATTGCCAAGATGTGAAAGTCAATTGTTCGTTCCATTGCAACATCAACGTCCAGCAGCGCCATTTTGGACTGAAAGCAAAAAACATCCGCCTACAAAGTGAAATAAAATTATTTCTATTTTATTGTCATATTTAATGTCTCTACCAAAATGGCCTGTGTTGAACAATAAAACATTATAAATATAATATGCGTTTTCAGTCCAAAATGGCAGCAGCGACTGTTGTCAAAAAAAACCGCGGAGTGTCGTCTCTTTGCTTCTATACTCTCTGTATGAGGGGCTCATTCTAAGCTAACCAAAACACAACCATTCTTAGTTGCAGGTGATTTTATAGCAATGAAAACATAGTTATGAATATTATATTCCATTCCTGCTAATAGATCCCCTGAAATGTTACACACTGGCCCTTTAAGAATGAATAGTTTTGGGACCCTTACAGAAACATCATCATGTTTTTTGTCCCATTTGGAAAATGAAATATGATATTAACAAAAGGCACATCCTCAATATTTGTTCCATTATTATCAGTTTGCTAAATTAATTTCAAAAATGTTATTTCTGAAAACTGTTTTCATTCAGATTACACCAGCTCCTCATGTTTGAGTGATTGATGGATTCTATAGCTAGCCGTGCAGTTGTGATCTCTGATGAATCATCTCATAGCTTTTCTCTCTCTCGCTCAGGTTTTTGCACAACAACAGAATCACCCAGCTAGTCCCGGGAACCTTCACTCATCTTCAGGCCATGAAGCGACTGTAAGTGGAAAAGTCCCCAACAACAGCTGAAGCAGATGTTAGAATGCATGTCTCCATCAATTGCTGGGGCTTACTCCCATGATGCCCAGTATCAAGTGGGGCCTGTTGTCAGCTACATGCCATGTAACCACACTACACTGTTCTCACGCCTCTGTGGCTGCAAGGTGGTTTCTTTCTCAGCCCAGTCCTTCCCATAGTTTCTCTATTTTCTGTTTGAGTCAGCTGCAGAGGAGATTGCAGGGTGGGGTGTGATGAGAAAAGGAAAGAAAATGAAAATTCGGATATCCATCTTGCACAAAAGATGCTTAATTTTCCCTGACATATGGGAATTTGGGGTCTTACAACATGAGGCCAACTATTTCTAATAGAGCTTCAGACATCAGCCAACAGACAGTGAAGAACAATCGTCAGTTTGGCCTCATCCCAGTGCTCTCTCCCCTCATGTCTCTGCCATGAATGACCTTTTAAGTATTTAGTTAGATCCCTGGCCAGCGCTTCAAAAGAGATACTAAGAGAAACTGCAGCAGACTCACATAGACTTCACTCTGATATGGCAATGATCACTTAGACCCTGAAAGGATACGTGTGACTAAAAATCTAATTTCTTCATAACACACTTTATCAAATAGAGCTTCAAAAATGAAAAAAAAAACAAACTGCCAGTTAAATTTCCTGAAAGGCATGTCATGGAAAATGGACACACAGAAGTGAGAGCTAGATCAGTTAGCAGAAGAGGAGGCCAAGCAGAGAGATAGTTTCCCACGGCAGGGGGAGAGCGTCTTCCAACATGGCCCTACTGAGCCCCACTGTTTGGACTGAGCCAGGCCTGGCCATGCCAGACCAGTTTTACTTCATTAAGTGCCAGAGAGGATTTACACGAGACTGCTGCATGCACAACTAGGCATGCAGTGATACCGGATCAGATATCGGGCCGATACTGACTCAAATAGCTGGATCGGGTATCGCTGACAATGGAGCCGATCTATTCAATTAAAATCAATGTGTATATACTCTATACATTATATACTGGAATTTTAATTCCTGTTTAGGTTTTGACCGATTTGTTGCTGCATTAAAAAGGTAATTTTGAAGATTGTTTAGCAAGTTGTTGGTAATTTATGTCTAATCATATATCTTATGTCTATTTATTTGTTACATTTTGATTTACAAAGTTAAGAAAGCAGTGTTTAAGTCCAGCCTGATGTTTCCTTACACATAACAGAATGATCCAGTCACTTCCACCCAGTGAGGCATACAGCTGATTAATTAAACACTCGGTATCGGAGCGGTACTCGGTACCGGAGCGGTACTCGGTATCGACCGATACCCAAAGCCCAGGTATCCCTATCGGTATCAGGACTAAAAAAGTCTGATCGGTGCATCCCTATGCACAACTCCACAGCTCCATGTCATATACAGTATGCTTTATGGACGGACTACAGGCCCATTTCTCACTTGCTGTGTGTCTGTGCATGTTGTCTGTATGTGTTCAGGCGACTGGATTCCAACTCATTAAACTGTGACTGTGAGCTGCTGTGGCTGGCTGACCTGCTGAAGCAGTACGCTGAGTCGGGCAACGCCCAGGCTGCTGCGACCTGCGACTACCCCAGCCGGCTGCAGGGCAGATCGGTGGCAACACTCACCGCCGAGGAGCTCAACTGTGGTACGCAGAAAACAGCCTGACCTCCCACTGAGCGTGAGAATTCAGGAATATCATGGAATGTTTATTGGCACATTGGAGACAGGGCCAGTCATGTATTTAGATTAGAGTGGGGACTCTGGGAACAGCAGGGTTTTAATAGATCGATCAGTTTAAGGTATCATGTAACATGTCATTTTAGGGCGCTTTCACAAGCATTTAGTCTATTTCAATCCAACTCTGGTGCGGTTCAACCTAGGGCTGCACAATTAATCAAAGTTTAATTGCGATCATGATTTTGGCTTCCCACAATTAAATGATCGACTATGATATTGACGTTAAAAATGCTCCACACATAGAAAACTCTGCTGCATAAATCAAGCACTTCCTGAACTAACAGCTAGAGATGCTCCACCGATCGAAGCCGGCCCCTTTTCAGCAGTCTCATATGCTCATATATCTAATCACACACACGTGCAGCTGCCACATGATGGTTTTATGTCGGCACACAGCGGCACAGTCAGTAACGTCTCACACACACACACACACACACACAGACACAGACACACACACAATATGTAGTCGGTGTGGAAGTTCTTCAGCGTGAGTGAAGACATAAAGCTGCAATTTCTCACAACTGCAAGTCCAAACTAAGCCGCGGAGGAACAACCTTAAAACAACCTTGGAACAACTAACTTCAGACACTTATTATATTGTGCTATCCAATGCTGCTCAGAGTAATCCTAGTGACCGGCTCGTCTGCCGACAGCACGGAACTTCATGTTACAGGATTGTGTGTTTTTTATGAAAATAACCACTATACAGTAGATGACAGTAACAAAGTAAAAGAATAACGTGGAGTTTTTGACGGTTGGAATGTAGCACGACATAAAAGTGAAAGCAGTGCTCTGCTTATTAAAATGTGAAATTGCAATAATAATATTTTGTCCCTAAAACCTATGAATAATTATGATAAATAATCGTGATCTCAATATTGATCAAAATAATCGTGATTATCATTTTGGCAAAAACCGTGCAGCCCTAGTTCAACTCCTGGTGCGGTTCGTTTGGGCGGTTGTGAACGCAGTAATCATTCTCTGGTGCACACCAAATCAACCAGACCGAGACCGCTGTCGATGTGGTCGAATCGTTTCCAAGCAAACCAAAACGCAGGCTGCCTGTGTGGGTATTTGTTGAGATGGACACAGGTAAACGACAGGTTAACATTAGTGGGAGAGGACTGACCTGGACTTCTGCAGAAGTCACATGTTTGCTTGACATCTGGGCCGAAGAGAACACACAGAATATGCAAAATAAAGTCCACAATAATAGTGACGTTGATGAAGTCAAACTGGAGGAGGAGGGATTGGTGCTCACAGTCGATCAGCGCCCAGTCCAAATGGAAACACTTTGACAGCATCAAAGTCTGTGATTCCCTGCACAGAAGTGGCAGCTCTCGATATGAAAAAGATGAATTCTCTCCTTCGTGTAACGCAACATGTCGGCAGTGTGGAAGTTAATTATTATATTTATTTGGTCCACTTTAATTTGTGCACTGTAAAACCGAACCAGACTAAATAGAAAACTAACTAACCAAGCTGACTATGGCTTGTGAAAGCGCCCTAAAACTTGTTTTCAGCTGTTCCATTGTATCGCACATCTCCACATCAGGACCAGCTGTAGTGGAAAATAGACTGATTATCTCCGTGGAACTTTAATGTGCTGCAACATTAATAGCATCAACAAGCCAGAGCATGTAAAGAAAGCACTCTGACTCAATTATTGAAACCTCATTAAGTTTTACATTGGGACGACTTCTGAAATTGAGAGAAATGCACATCTGGGCAAGCATACGTGAAGGTACACACATGGTTTGCATAGCAGCATGCATGTTCCTATAAACTCTCTCCTAACTTAAACCACAACTCAGTCCACATACAAACCCTGCAGCCTTCCTGCCAGCAAATAGCAGGTATGCATAGTCACCCTGTCTCACAAGTACTGACACAGACACGGGTGTACCCTCTCTTTGTGTCTGAGGTCTGCAGGCACCCAGCTGTTTCACTCCTCATGCACAACCAGATGTGACTCTGGTCGGGGTAAAATGTCAGTCAGGACCTCTTTGGCCTCTGGTCTCTCCAGTATCAGACCACCAGCAGCTGTTCAGTCTGTGTATGATATGTATGAATGGTGTGATGGGGGGTCCACAGCCAGGCAGAACCATACACTATACAACACTACCAGTGCACTGTTACACCCCACAACAACACACACCATGAGGGTAATTATCGGTATTGGTGATCATCGGGTTTACCTGACCTGTAAGGGGGAATCAAGTTTCAAAGTCAAAGACAAATACTTGGCGAAGGTTGGTATACTGTATGAATATGGTATATGAATATATACTGTGTGTATCTACAGTATACTAGGGCTGTCAATCAATTAAAATATTTTATCAAGATTTATCGCATTTTTTATCTGTTCTAAATGTACCTTAAAGGGAGATTTATCAAGTATTTAATACTCTTATCAACATGGGAGTGGGCAAATATGCTGCTTTATGTAAATGTATGTATATATTTATTATTGTAAATCAGTGAACAACACAAAACAATGACAGATATTGTCCAGAAACCCTCACAGGTACTGCATTTAGCATAAAACAATATGCTCCAATCATAACATGGCAAACTGCAGCCCAACAGGCAACAACAGCTGTCAGTGTGTCAGTGTGCTGACTTGACTATGACTTGCCCCAAACTGCATGTGATTATCATAAAGTGGGCATGTCTGTAAAGGGGAGACTCGTGGGTACCCATAGAACACATTTATTTTTCTTTCCCACTCGTCTCCCACACGTCCTGTTCTCATTGGGTCTAACTGTTGAAATTAGAGAAGTTAATCATCAACCTCTACAGACCTGAGACACCTGAACTGTTTGCCTGTCCCATAATTATAGTCTCAAAGTGTTCATTGAGAAATATGGAAATAATTGATCTTAATTGAGCTTACTGTTAATTTTCAATTTGGATTTCCCCTCTGAACTAAATACTTGTCAAAGTTAACACGATAATAACGTGTACCAAACATGTCATACTAGCTTGTCGCGAAGGAGGCTAAATAACGCTCCAAACTTATGCTAAATTTTGGTGAGGAAAAACTGTCATGTCCATTTTCAAAGGGGTCCCTTGACCTCTGACCTCCAGATGCCCTTTACAGACATGCCCACTTTATGATAATCACATGCAGTTTGGGGCAAGTCATAGTCAAGTCAGCACACTGACACACTGACAGCTGTTGTTGCCTGTTGGGCTGCAGTTTGCCATGTTATGATTGGAACATATTGTTTTATGCTAAATGCAATACCTGTGAGGGTTTCTGGATCAATATCTGTCATTGTTTTGTGTTGTTCATTGATTTACAATAATAAATATATACATACATTTGCATATAAAGCAGCATATTTGCCCACTCCCATGTTGATGAGAGTATTAAATACTTGACTAATCTCCCTTTACGGTACATTTTAAACAGATAAAAAAATGTGTGATTAATCACGATTAAATATTTTGAATCAATCAACAGCCCTACTAAATACATGTCCTCACTCAATGATTTGTGAGATGTCTGTAATATTGTGCTGCTGCCAGACAGCAGATGTCCTGCAGCTTTGAGGGCTGTATGGTGCCATGCTAGGCGGGATGCTAGGGCAGTTCTGATGCACAGTTTTTTTATGATTGTTTTTTGTAATATCACATGAGAACTTAATAGTGGCATTATGTAGCTTTGTGGGTGGGACATGATGACACCACAGTGAGGATAACATAGTCAGTTTGTTACTGTCCTTTTCAAGTACTCCCTCAGCCCATCCTAACTACCTTTACTTCCATTCCTCTTCCAGCCCCAGATCAACATCATACAGATACAAACCCTCTATCTCTAGGCAATGATATTTTCTTCATCTTTTTGGGGGGTAAATGTTCAGTAAAGAGGGGGAAACAAACAACATGACACACAAAGACAAAAATAACAACCCACAGAAATGCACATAAACAATTACTGTGAATATGATGATGTTTAAAAGATAGACTTTGGGTGGAGTATCACTTGCAAACTTTGTAAACCAAAGAGAAGTACTTTATGCTTGAGCACAGGTTGAAGTGTATTGATACTGTAACTAACACTGCAAGTAGAAAAGAAAGTCCACCTTTCACTGTTAGTCTGTGGCAGATTGTCAGTTGGTTTCTATAACAGGCGGTTAGCTCCTGCAGTAAATCCAGCCGTTTTAGCTCTGTGTTTCCTCCAGCTCCCACTGAATGCTCTCGTCTGAGCCAGGCAGGCAGCCTAGCTGGCAGCTGACTGTAACCCAACCACATTTAAATCTCAGCAGCTAATTTGATGGCACAACTTGCCCATTCTTGCTCAACATTACCCCCTCCAAGTAGAGGAAGAATGTGTGCTTAAAAACATGATGGAAGCCATCCACACACCTCCCTCCTTCCCTCTCTTGTTCTCCCTCTCTCCCCCTGTAAACGAGGTGGAACAATGCACGGCGGGTTGAACAGCTGTCAAAACAGCCGTCCTTCTTGAGATGCAGTGCGCCCCCCCCCACACAAGTAGTATCTCACAAGCCAGGCTTGCCTCACGATATAGGCCGGGTTACCACAAACCGGATATCCAACTACAATTACAATCCCCAGTGTTATTGTGGGGTCATTTGGTGGTAAAAAAGAGAGAGGGGTTTGGTCTACCTGCTGGTGTACACAGATATACCCCCATCCCATGGATTGTTCTGTATGTTAGCAGATTGGAGAGAAGCGTTTGAAAGAGTAGTTGTGAAATGTGTCTACCATATGTACAGTGAGTGTGTGTAGCAGGTGCCTCAGAGAGAGTGTGTGCTGCGTGTTGGCGGGTGTTAGTGTTAGAGCTTGACTTTCTATTGGGGTAGAAGTTAACTTGATGTGTAGCCTACAGTGTTTTAGATAGGGCTGTCAAAGTGAGAGTAACGCACTAATACGATTTGCGATTTTAAAGTTGTAGCGAGCTCAGTTTTACAATGTGTTTTAAAGAGTGAAGATACTGGCATCATATGAAACTAGCCGCCATGCGATACAGCCGCCACGCTATGCAGACGCCAAGCGATGCAGCCGCCACTTGCTGCAGCCGCAGCACACTCATGACGTTCCCAATGTGGACGAAACGTGATTCACGAGTCAGGCGTTCACACCAGCTGTGTTTCAGCTGCGTTTCTGCTGCTGTTAGCCCTTTCTTTCTACATAGAGTTTGCCTTTCATAATGACCATTTCATTTCATTATAAATATCATTTATATTTATTTAAGACAGAGAAAGTTTAAGAAACGTATGGTAATTAGTAAATAATAGCAATAATCCACAATTAAAACTCCGTACTTTATTCATTCATGGAGCTCTCCAAGTCACTGCATGTTCTACAACACTGTCCTGAAAATATTTCAGAATAAAGCCTTGTATTAACAAATGAAGCAATTCTGTCCATAGAAAAAACGCTTAAGGGCTTTTATTTTGAAATGAAAGCAGGAAGTGTTGATTTAGAAATAAATCTTGACTTTGTTTCATCTCTGTAACATATTCTACAGATGTCTAGACATGTAAACTGTAGTAATGTAGTTGGTATGATGTTAATATACAGTTAATAGATCACCTTCACTGTCTGTTGTTGCTGTGAACCGCGCAGCTCGCGTCAAAAATAGGCGAGACCTCGAATCTCTAGAAGAGACGCAGCTGACATGCAGCCAAGCCAACTGTCATTTCCCGGCGGGGGAGAGCAGTCTATGCTCGCGACACCGCGCAGATTGAGCTCAGGTTTAAGCTTCATTCGCCACAGCATGCAGCGCCCAAAGTTGGGCTTTGCTCGAAGCAGCGAAAAGCCGTCGTGCTGCTGCGCAAGCCGTTAGAAATAATGTGTTTTAGAGAGCAGTGGTGCTGTTGTCACGTTGTGTCTGAAAGGGGGAGAGAAGGAGAGAGAAATGGATAGAACTAAGAGAAAGAAATACTCAAGCAGGAGCAAAAATAACTAAAAAGGGATTAATATTAGTTTATGCTAGAGATTCACATGCCAAGTTCACACCAGAGGGGAGAATATTCCGTTTTCTTTCCTGGGAGTTAAAGGTCAAATCAAGTTTAACATAAAAATGCTGTTGCAGTGTACTTATTATTTAGTTATTTTCCCTCTTTTAAAGTCACCAGAATGCAGGAAACAGAGTGTCTGAAACTCATATTTTTCTGGTGTCAGGACCCCAGACCCCCTCACTTAGGTGTTGGAATCCGCACTTTTTTTTAAGGTCTCAAGCTTGGCAAGTATGGCTTGGTTCAACAGACAGCAGCATACAGGCCCATACTAATGAATGGACATGCATTTACACCTGTGTGTAATTATCTTCACATCCTTCTATGTGGCCTTTTCTAGAGGTACCCAGGATCACCTCACAGCCCCAGGATGTCGATGTGACATCGGGGAACACTGTCTACTTCACCTGTAGGGCTGAAGGCAACCCCAAACCACAGATCATCTGGCTCAGGAACAAGTGAGACACTTCATGTAAAGTCACCGAAGACTTCCCTTCGCTGACTGTTTTTTGCCAGTTTCAGATTGATTTTATACACGTGTTTAGGTCCCATAAATTACTGTCATTTATAGTAAATAAACAAAAGTCACCAAGTTCTGTCATTGCCATTCCTATTTTAGAAATGTTGGGATTATGTGCAGTATGTGAATAGACTGTATACATATACTGACTGATGTTTAACGGGTTGTGATGATGTGTATCTCTGTGCCTTCCTGCCAGCAATGCTCTAAACATGCGTGATGACAGTCGTCTGAACCTGCTTGAAGATGGGACGCTGATGATACAGGACACCAGGGAGACGGACCAGGGGGTCTACCAATGCATGGCCAAGAACGTGGCCGGGGAGGTCAAGACTTCACAGGTCACGCTGCGATACTTTGGAGCCCCCTGTAAGTGCCTGCCTTTAATCTCAGCCTCTGCTCATCATAGGCAACATGCTAACTACTAAAGCCGCATCATGCAGTCTTACATGTAGTATCTTAGTCATATCAATGTCCAGGCTAATTAACCTTCATTACAGATTGAAAATCCAGATTTAGGGCACTCACTGACGAAAGGTGAAGCTCTTGAAAAAACAATTCTTTCACTCCGTCCACTCAGACAGAATTTGTCCAGTCCAACTTGAATCTACTGCATTTGTTCATGTATTCATATGTTTGTTACTGGTGACATTTTCAGTTTGAAGAACACGAGCAGTGGCGGGTAGAGTAGCCAAAAAAGCATTCAAGTAAAAGTATAGTTACTTTGCCAAAAAAAGTATTCAAGTAGAAGTAAAAGTAGTCATCAAAATAACTACTTGAGAACAGTACAAAAGTATTTACTAATAAAATGACTTGAGTAGCGAGTAAATTAAATAAAACAACTTAAAAAAAAATAAACACCAGCACTCTACTGTCTTTTATTCAATGTGGATATCACCGGAATTATTCCAACCACTGAAGGTCTTCCTCAGGTAAAGTTCAAGAAGTTAACATACACCTTTTTATTTGTGATGAAATGAAGTCATCATCATCACATGATCAACCTGCCACACATACACCAGACAAATATTACCATATCTCTCCAGTGTGATCACAAAATATTACATTAATATTATAATCTATTAAGTAAACCAATAAGTAAAGATTTTTTAAAATGACATTCTTTGCTTGTTGTCTCCTATATATTATATGGTTTATATGATTCGGCAAATAAATCTCATATCAGATGGATCGTTTAGGCTAATTAGGATATGATGCTGTGATGTCCATTATGGAATGGAATGGAATGAACTTGCATTAATATAGTGCTTTTCTAGTCTTCCGACCACTCAAAGCGCTTTACACTACATGTCAGTATTCACACACACATTCATACACTGATGTAGAGGCTGCTAAGGCGCCAACTTTGCCCATCAGGATCTAATCTAAATACTCATTCACACACCGATGGCTATGCCTTCGGAAGCAATTTGGGGTTAAGTGTCTTTCTCAAGGACACATCGACATGTGACACGAAGCAGCCGGGTTTCGAACCACCGACCTTACGATTGGTGGACAACCTGCTCTACCTCTGAGCCACAGCCGCACTGATTATCTGTAATCGCTTATCTAATTCAGTGTCGCGGGGGGGCTGGAGCCGATCCCAGCTGACATTGGGCGAAGGTGGGGTATGCTGTGTAGTTTCATCATTAATTACCTTTTAAATACAGTTGTGTTCACTTCTTCACTTTGACCGGAGGAAGACCATCTGTGGTTGACACATTATATCAGTCATGTCCACATGAAATAAAGCACTTTGTCTTTTTTTTCATGTGCATAGTTTGATCTCTAATTTTCTGTCTCTCTTCATCAGGCTACACAGAGCACACAAATGCTCACTAGCTTGAACATTTACCTTACGACAGAAAGCAAGAGTAGTTTAGTTTTGAAGCATGATATACTGTGTGTATCAGTGGCGGCCGAGGACAGGATGAAAAACAGCTCACGGTGTCATGATATTTTATTAAGTTATTTCTCCTATTTTGCACTTGAACCTCCATTTTCTGTATGGACTCAGTGCTGCTTGATATACACACGTGGACAGAATTGTTGGTACCCTTCCGTTAAAGAGAGAAAAACCCACAATGGTCACTGAAATAACTTGAAACTGACAAAAGTAATAATAAATAAAAATGTACTGAAAATGAACTAATGAAAATCAGACATTGCTTTTGAATTGTGGTTCAACAGAATCATTTTAAAAAACAAACTAATGAAACTGGCCTGGACAAAAATGATGGTACCCCTAGAAAAGATGTAAAATAATTTGACCATAGGGACATGTTAAACTAAGGTGTGTCCTGTAAATAGCATCACAGGTATCTTCAAACTTGTAATCAGTCAGTCTGCCTATTTAAAGGGTGAAAAGAAGTCACTGTGCTGTTTGGTATCATGGTGTGTACCACACTGAACATGGACCACAGAAAGCTAAGGAGAGAGTTGTCTCAGGAGATTAGAAAGAACATTATAGACCTTCATGTTAAAGGTAAAGGCTATAAGACCATCTCCAAGCAGCTTGATGTTCCTGTGACTACAGTTGCACATATTATTCAGAAGTTTAAGGTCCATGGGACTGTAGCCAACCTCCCTGGACGTAGCCGCAAGAGCAAAATTTATGGCAAATTGAAGAGACGGATAATACGAATGATAACCAAAGAACCTAGAACAACTTCCAAAGAGATTAGAGGTGAACTCCAAGGTCAAGGTACATCAGTGTCAGATCGCACCATCCGTCACTGTTTGAGCCAAAGTGGACTTAATGGAAGACGACCGAGGAGGACACCAAATCATAAAAAAGCGAGACTGGAATTTGCCAAAATGCATGTTGACAAGCCACAGAGCTTCTGGGAGAATGTCCTTTGGACAGATGAGACAAAACTGGAGCTTTTTGGCAAGTCACATCAGCTCTATGTTCACAGACGCAAAAATGAAGCATTCAAAGAAAAGAACACTGTACCTAATGTGAAACATGGAGGAGGCTCGGTTATGTTCTGGGGCTGCTTTGCTGCATCTGGCACAGGGTGTCTTGAATCTGTGCAGGGTACAATGAAATCTCAAGACTATCAAGGCATTCTGGAGCGAAATGTGCTGCCCAGTGTCAGAAAGCTTGGTCTCAGTCGCAGGTCATGGGTCCTCAAACAGGATAATGACTAGAAACACAGCTAAAAACACCCAAGAATGACTAAGAACAAAACATTGGACTATTCTGAAGTGGCCTTCTATGAGCCCTGATCTAAATCCTATTCAACATCTGTGGAAGGAGCTGAAACATGCATTCAGAGAAGGCACCCTTCAAACCTGAGACAGCTGGAGCAGTTTGCTCACGAGGAGTGGGCCAAAATACCTGTCGACAGGTGCAGAAGTCTCATTGAGAGTTACAGAAATCGCTTGATTGCAGTGATTGCCTCAAAAGGTTGTGCAACAAAATATTAAGTTAAGGGTACCATCATTTTTGTCCAGGCCAGTTTCATTAGTTTGTTTTTTAAAATGATTCTGTTGAACCACAATTCAAAAGCAATGTCTGATTTTCATTAGTTCATTTTCAGTAAATTTTTATTTATTATTACTTTTGTCTGTTTCAAATTATTTCAGTGACCATTGTGGGTTTTTCTTTCTTTAACGGAAGGGTACCAACAATTTTGTCCACGTGTGTATGTGCTCTCATGTTCCTCATTTGATCCTATAGGGGGGCATACTTAGGATTTTGATTCTTTTCATTTTTATTCTGTAAATCTTTTAATCTGGAAAGAACTTAAGTTTGACAACTGTTATATAAATTATTATTATTATTATTACTGCACTAGTTAGCTACTTATCTCTACTTTCTTATGTAAAATGAAAAACTAAGCAGTAAAACAATGGCCAACAAGATTTGTTGAAACCAGTCAGTGCAGCCTCAGGGTGTGTGTAATATGTCACTAGAAGTCTGTCTGTAAACTGCTGCCCGTACAGCAGTCCGTTTCCCACACCGAGGTCCAGAGCAGTTTCCGTAGCTCCGCTCTGGGTCTAGCCCGGACCGCTGAAAGCGAGGCTGCACTCCCGGACTGGATCCCGGTATAGGCGACGGACTGCTGCTCCGGGTCCTTCAGGAATGCTACAACAAGCTAACTGCTGCATTAGCTAACACTAGTAGCTAGCTACAGCTCCATAAACAAGCCTAATTAAAAAGGATTGGTTTTGTTATGTGTTTAAAAGTAGTTCACAATTTACACGTTATAATTCATTTCCTAATAAGCTGCTGTCTGATCCTTTACTGCCAGTTCATCATATACAATACAGCGGTAAAGACTGAAGACGACATTTGGACATCATCATAGGACCAACCCGCTGTCAATCATGAGCTCTGCTGGTTGTTGATTGGTAACAAACTAAGGGAGGTTATCCTCCCTTGGAACGTCATTTGACGTGTTTTGTCCAATATCAAGATCAGCATGAAAAAAATGAAATGCATTGAGATGATAGAAGATGTCCCGCCCTAAGGGAGGACAGAGGGTCCCCGTCCTCCTGTATACCCCACGATGTCACAACCACTTCACACACACAGGCTGCCCTTTACCCTCTGACCTGCAGGGTCGCTGTTGAGGAGAAGAGAGCGAGAGAGAGAGAGAGAGAGAGAGAATAAATATTTTATAAATGATAGTAAGATTTGGTAATGGTTTATTTCAACCAATGACTCTTTTATATATTTCAATCTCCCTCTTGCCTCTCAAAAAAATCGAGGAGCAACCTCCTCTGCCTCTATGGACCAGCCTCCACTGGTGTGTATATGCTATTAAATCTATTAGCAACACAACAGACCCACTTACTGCTCTCTGTCAGCTCAGTGTCTGCCCGGTTCTCTGATATGCTGACTTGAGATCAGCGTCTGCGTTCACAGCTGTAGCCCGCTGCACTATGCGCCGTTAATTGGTCTGTAAATATTAGCTGCTAGCGCTATTTGAAAACCATAACGCTAACATTACTCCTGCTGGAGCTGCAGCCATGCTGCTTTGAATGAACTCATGTGGAGGCGTGGCTGCTGGATCAGCTGACCACCTCTTAACAGATAATGAATGCATAAAATAAATAAATAAAAGTAGCGCCATGAATGCATCCGAAGGTAACGGAGTAAGAGTGATGAGTTTTCTGTAAAAATCTACTCCGTGAGAGTAGAATGTATGCTGCGTTAAAACTACTCTGACAAGTTTAATTTACTCAAAAAGTGACTTGTGTACATGTAACAGAATAACTGTAACTTGTTGCTGCCCACCTCTGATGATGAGGTGGTGAAACATGATATGGTCTCTTTCTTTTATCAGAGCCGAGCAAGGTGTCTGCACTGTGAGCAGCACCTGGCTTAACCTCAGAGGTCAGCAGGTCAAATAACTAGGATGTCTCGCTGAGCCAGGAACGGAGCCCGTTGGCTTTCATGTCAAACTTTCCTCCCACATGCTTCCACAAACACACACACACACACACACACACACACACACACACAAGTACATTGTGTCCTCAGTCCCTGCTGCTCTTTCTCTCTAGCTTCGGCCCGACATACATGCAGTACACTCAGTACTCACATATCAATCAGTCATAGTGGCGATAGCTGTCGCCGTGGGAGATTAGCACGGCTGTCTCTAGATGACCCGGGGGTCATCGCCGGGGTGACGGATGGCCCTAGTGACGACCTCTTGTCAAGGTTAACAGTTTGTGAGAGCAGATGTTGTGCATTTCCTGTCTCTGTGTGATTGTAAACACCAGGCCTCTCACTGTGTACATATTTCCTCTGACTCCACTGTAATCACTGGCCAAATATGGACAGGACGCCACCATATTTAGTGATGCACGTAGGAGGCTGTTGTAGCAGTAGTCAAAGTGTTATTGACAAACATATACAAAGATGATCTTTGTGCATGAACTGACCTTTAAAATGCATGTTTTCTCAATTCTTTTGAACATTTTTAGACCCAGATGAAAACGGCATGACCTCTCACCTGATTAATCTATCCCATCTACCCCCCCCCTCTGCTCCTCCAGCACGGCCAAGCTTTGTGATCCAGCCCCAGAACACTGAGGTGCTGGTGGGAGAGAGCGTGACCCTGGAGTGTAGTGCAACAGGTCAACCGCAGCCCCGGGTCTCCTGGACAAAGGGTGATCGGACACCGCTGCCCAACGACGCCCGCATCAACATCACCCCTTCCGGAGGGCTTTACATCCAGAACGTGGACCAGGCCGACGGGGGACAGTATACCTGTTTTGCCTCAAATAATGTTGATACCATACACGCTACAGCGTATATCATCGTACAAGGTAGGGATCAGAATTCATCTGTCTCTGTTAGGTGAATAGTAGGGCTGTCAAAGTTAACGTGATAATAACGTGTTAACGTTGTTAACTTGTGATATTTAGGTTTAGTGAAGATACTGGCATCATCTGAAACTAAAGAACCTGATGAATCCATCGGTACCAACCATGTCATCCTAGCTTGACGCAAAGGAGGTTAAATAACGCTCCAGACTTAAGCTACATTTTGGCGAAGAAAAACAGTTTGCCATGTTATGATTGGAGCATATTGTTTTATGCTAAATGCAGTACCTGTGAGGGTTTCTGGATCAATATCTGTCATTGTTTTGTGTTGTTCATTGATTTACAATAATACATATATACATACATTTACATAAAGCAGCATATTTGCCCACTCCCATGTTGATAAGAGTATTAAATACTTGACAAATCTCCCTTTAAGGTACATTTGATGCCCTAATATAAATGTAACTGATCGCGTAAAATGGGCATATTACTGATCGTGTAAAATGGGCAAATCTCCCTTTAAGATACATTTTGAATAGATAAAGAATGTAAGATTAATTTGCGATTAATTGCAGTGAACTATGGACTATCGAATGACTGTACTAGTGAATAGACTTGGGCATTCGGATTTATTAATAAATGCATGCACTGAATTACTTTTTGGTGTTTTTCTCAGCATGAAAATGTGTTAGAATTCCTTGTAGTTTATATGAATTTTGTCATTGCCTGTAATAGCCTTTTGATTTTTTAATCTTGCATCTTGTGTTTTCAGCATGGTCTCTTTACTGTCCTTCAAATGTTTTAGCAAACCACAGCTGGGGACTCATTAGAAGCCATTCAAAAACAAAACATATTTCTTCATATAACAATACATTTCACGGATTGGGAAATCTACTCACAGACAATTGGGAAACAAATGTAGTGTAGTCTATTATCCTGATTCTTCTGAGACACCAGGACCTGTAATCTCACATGAACTCACCCAGTACAAAGTGAATCCACCTCTCTGTAAGGACAGAGCTCAATGGCCTCTCCATGCCACACAAATTTGATGAATTTCTTTTTTGCAACTCTTAAGGGCACTTGTTCCAGACCTTGCATGTAAGCTCATTGACTAACAATGTGTCTATTAGTGTGTCTCAATCATTTTGAGATTTTCATATTGACAAAATTAATCTTTATATTGCTCACATTACCCGTTAGGTTTCCCCTAACTGACTTATCCCCCGGTACTGTACTGTATCTTCAGCAGTACTGGTTGGGAATCAGGATCCAATAGCTCCCTAAGGGGCCATTCACATGCCTGGGTCTAAAACGCGCGGAAAACGCCAGCGGTGTCGTTTTTCTTTTTTTCTTCAAGGTGCTTGGGAGGTTGCGCCCCTGTCGAGCCTGCCGTTACTAACAGCCGGGTCAGACGGGGCACGTCGACAGCGCGTGGTGGCTGCCTCGCTGAACTGCTGCGTGTCTCACGTGTGTGGTGACTGCTGTCAGCCCTTTCTTTCTACACAGAGTTTATCTTTCATAATGGCCATTTCATTTCATTATAAATGTCATTTATATTATTTATATATAATATATATATATATATATATATATATATTATATAAATAATATAAATATAAATATATATATATATATATATATTTAGACGGAGAAAGGTTAAGAAGCGTGTGCTAATTTGTAAATAATAGTAATAATTCACCATTAAAACCCTGTACTTTATTCATTCATGGAGCTCTGCAAGTCACTGCATTTTCCACCACACTGTCCTGTAAATATTTCAGAATAAAAGCCTTGTGTTAACAAATGAAGGAATTCTGTCCAAAGAAAAAAAAAATGCTCGAGGGCATTTTGAAACAAAATCAGGAAGTGTTAATTTAAAAATAAATCTTTACTTTTTTCTATGTCTGTGACATATTCTACAGATACAGACATTGAAACTGTAGTAATGTTGCTTGTATAATGTCATTTTACAGTCAAAAGAACATTTTCACTGTCTGTTGCTGCTGTGAACCGCATGTGGCACGCGGTAAAATAAGCGAGACCTCAAATCTCTAGAAGATTTGAGGTCCCAGCTAAGCCGAGCCGTGCCTGAGCTCCGCATCTCACGTGGGCTGTGTGGCTGCTCTAACCTGTTAACATGGACGCTGAAATAAAATCAACAGGTTCTGCAGCCGCCACGCGCTGCTGACGTTCCCTGTGTGGCCTGGCCATAAGCACCCAAAACATGCGTGCTGCGATGAGGATGGAGTAGTGGTAATTTAGCTGGAAGCCTCACTGACTAAACTAAATACAAGCAAAACAAAGATAAATGCATTTCCAGCATGATGATGAGGGTAAATCCCTCACAGTATCCGTTTCTCTGAGTCAATTTGGCTCACCTTTCAACCGGATGTTATAACGTTCTGGGAGAAGACAGGAAAATAGTCCGTGGGACAGATGGTAAAGCTCTGGGTAGCCCTGCACTAAAACGATTCACTTCTCCTTCATATATTTACCGTAGACTGATAATTACTGAAGAAAGACAAGGTGTCTGCCGGCTGTGATTGGTTGTTCCTCATCAAATGACATGCGGTGCGCGCTGCAGCGTCCCGAAATATAGGTGCTTGGGAACGCTTGCGCGTCACCCACGCGTTTGAACACGCCTGCCTCACGACTACATTGACAATGATGGATTTGAAAGTGAAAAAGACGCGCCATGTGTACGGCCCCTAATGTGTCCTCAGCCTGCCATGGCAAGTAAAGGCTACTATGAAGCAAAATTTCATTGTCATACAAAATGAAACTGCTGTTTTTCCCTTCTGCCCCCAGCAATCCCCCAGTTCACGGTCACGCCACAGGACCAGTCAGTCCTGGAGGGTCACACAGTGGACTTCCCCTGCGAGGCCAGTGGTTACCCCCAGCCGGTGATTGCCTGGACACGTGGGGGCAGCCCGTTACCCCTAGACCGCCGCCACGTGGTCCTGGCTTCGGGCACTCTCCGCATCACTCGGGTGGCGGCCCACGACGAGGGCCAGTACGAGTGTCAGGCGGTCAGCCCTGTGGGGACCGTGCGCACCGCCGTGCAGCTCAGCATCCAGCAAAGAGGTGAGGGTGTAGGGCAGAGCTTCAAAATCACCAGGTGTACTTGAAGCAAAAAGAGTTCACGTGGGAGAGAAGATCCAACATAACATAACGGTAACACGGTAGCCAACGGTAACGGTTCACATGGTAGCCAATCTGTTCTTTAAGACAGATGACTGAATAGTGTGGCTGAGACACTGCTGTTATACACAGGCTGTTATTCACAGGCTGTGCGTGCGTGCGTGCGTGCGTGCGTGCGTGCGTGCGTGCGTGTGTGCGTGCGTGCGTGCGTGTGGTTCATTTGTGTGGGTAGGTTTTTAATATTGTTTTGCATATACTGTATTTGCAATGTAAATGTGCTGTACTATTGCACTGTACTGTAATACATTCTACATGTGCTGATGTGTTTGCATGTGTTTTTGTTCAGAGGAAAGCATATAGTGGGTGTGGCTTCTTTCTTGTGTGCAGGTGTGTGTGTGTGTGTGTGTGTTTGTGTGTGCGTGTAGCTGAAATTACAGGCCTGACATAGCACAGGAAAGCATGGCAGTCTGTAATCCTGTGATGACACCATGTTTTTCCATGTAGTAATGGCTGTTAACATGGCACAAAGTACACGTTGCATAATGGCCCCTCAGCGCTGTACAAGCCCACAACCATGCTGGCAGTGTGTGATGGCTGCCTCATTCTGAGAGCGCTGTGCAGAGGAATAGACAAAGCTTTGGAAGAGAGTGAAAGCAGGGGTTGACAGGATGTGTAGCATGTCTCCATTCCCATATCCCTCTGAACTGTTTCGGAGCGCCGATTCTATTCCAGCCAGGGACCCTTGTTGCATGTCACAACCCCCTCTCCCCCTCCGCCTGCCTCTTCACATTTCCAATAAAGGTGAAAATGTTGTTTGCTGCGTTCCCATCCCAGATTTAGGTAGTGGCAACACATTGCCTGCAGCTTTGCTGCTGTGTACTCTACACTGCATTGAAGCCTGTGTTTTACAAAGTTCAACTTTGATTTAAAAGCAGTTAATTAGTGTCAGACTACTATGAAACTGCCTCCCACCCCACATTGTGTTTGTAAAACTTGTAGGATTTTCCCATGGCCAGGTGGCTCACTGCTGCCCGCTGCATGGGAACCACCAAGGAATTTGAACACGGTGTGTGGGGGGGGAACATCCACCCTCTCCCATCCAACACCTCAGCTGAGGAAGGGTTGCAGTATAACACAGTGACTCACTTTAGAACAATGCTCAATACCGTGTGTGTTTGTGGTGGTAGGGGGAGGGGAGGTTAAGTGACTGCTGACCTACTCAATCTTTGTACACAGCTCTTTTCACTTCATGTAATCAAAAAAAGGCGTGTGTCTGTATATGTCTCACGCCTGTGTGGTAAAGTTCATCATTTAAAAACCAAAAAGTGATGGAGGGAAAAAACCCTGAAAACCAGTTTGTGAATTGCAGCATAAACTTGTTCCACTATGCTGCCACATGAAGCGATGCATTGTCCTGCAATTCTCCTTTCAAAATACACTATTCCTTCATCCTCCTTTGAAATCCACAGCGACTTTAAGATGTTTAACGTTCTGCAGCTCAGTAATAGAGGAAAGAGAAATAGCGACTGCAGTGTAACACAAACACTGTGAGCACATGCAGGACACTAAAGATACGTCTCAGGGTTTCATTTCTGCTCTGATGGATTACAAAATGCAGTTGTTACATGTACAGTACTTTGAGCACTGGTGCATAATCATTAACACATGCGTATTTGTGTGTGTGTATGTTTTAACTCATTCAGTAACGCCTGTTTTCACAAATGCTCCAAGGGACCTGACGGTGGAGTCTGGCCAGGACGTCCAGATTCCCTGCAGCGCTCAGGGCCAGCCACAACCCGTCCTCACCTGGAACAAGGTTAGATGATAAGAGAAGGTCCTGTTGGCTGAGTCCCCTCGTCACCACAGAGGTCATGGGGTTAGACAAGAGGAAAGGGACTGGGCCAGGAGATGGTGTGGGGTCACTTTATTTGTCATTAATTCAGATAATGACAATAAAGTAACTCAGTGATTCATATGTTTAAGTTACTCAGCTTTTCTTAGATACAAGTGGGGAGGGGGGGACTTTAAGGAAAATAGTTAGAGCACCACTGATGTAAACTAAACAGCTCAGTGGACTGACAGAACAGGTCCCATCTGTGAGGCTCTAAATCTCTGTCTCGTAGTCTGCTACACACCTCCGCATGCTAGCTCCCAGGGTCATGACCTCTACCCTTTGCCCCCCCCACCCCACCCACCACCACCACCATTTCTGTCTCCCAGGATGGTGTACAGGTGACAGAGAGCGGGAAGTTCCACATCAGCTCTGAGGGTTATCTAGAGGTGAAGGACGTGGGCACTGCTGATGCTGGACGCTACGAGTGCATCGCCCGCAACCCCATCGGCTACCAGGTTGCCAGCATGGTGCTGACTGTCACAGGTAAAACACAACTGATGCTGGCAGCTCATACGCACTGCTGCTGTTCTTTTTCACATTCTGTTTGAGGGGCAGGTTCATTTAGTTCAGCTCTTCTCAACCACTGGACGCAGGGGGTACTGTTAGATGAACCTCTTAAAACTCTGTCGTCCAGAGGTCGTAGCGGGTTCAGTTTTAAAGCTAGAGTGAAGATACTGGTATCATATGAAACTGTAGAGAACCTGATGAATCCATTGCTACCAACCATCCTAGCTTATCTGGAAGAACGCTAAATAACGTTCCGAGGTTCTGCTAGGAAAAACATGGCATGACCATTTTCAAAAGGCTCCCTTGACCTCTGACCTCAGGGTATCTGAATGAAAATGGGTTCCAGGAGTCTCCCATTTACCGACATAGCTAACGTTCTTGGATGCAGTGACACAAAATAGAGCAGTTTTTGGAACAAAAATGTGATGTTGAAGACAACCCTCCACCAGCAAAAGCTCCGAAACATGTGGTGAGGAATTCTGACGTTGGATTTCTATATTGGCATGCAGTGATGGGTGAGGATAAGCTCAATATTCATGTTGGTCATTACAGCTGATAGTGGCATAACACATACAGTGGAGTTAATAAGTATTTGATCCCTTGCCGATTTTGTAAGTTTGCCCACTTACAAAGAAAAGAACGGTCTATAATTTTAATGGTAGGTTAACTTTAACAGTGAGAGACAGAATATAAAAAAAAAATCCAGAAAATCACATCATATAAAAGTTATAAATTGATTTGTATTTTATTGTGGGAAATAAGTATTTGATCCCCTAGCAAAACATGACTCAGTACTTGGTGGAGAAACGTTAATGGCAAGCACAGAGGTCAGACGTTTCTTGTAGTTGGTCACCAGGTTTGTGCACATCTCAGGAGGGATTTTGGTCCACTCCTCTTTGCAGATCATCTCCAAATCCTTAAGGTTTCGAGGCTGTCGCTTGGCAACTCGAAGCTTCAGCTCCCTCCACAGATTTTCTATGGAATTAAGGTCCGGAGACTGGCTAGGTCACTCCATGACCTTAATGTGCTTCTTCTTGAGCCGCTACTTTGTTGCCTTGGCCGTATGTTTTGGGTCATTGTCGTGCTGGAAGACCCATCCACGACCCATTTTCAGTGTCCTGGCTGAAGGAAGGAGGTTGTCGCCCAACATTTCACGGTACATGGCCCCGTCCATCCTCCCTTCGATGTGGTGAAGTCGTTCTGTCCCCGTAGCAGAGAAACACCCCCAAAGCATAATGTTTCCACCTCCATGCTTGACGGTGGGGATGGTGTTCTTGGGGTTATAGTCAGCATTTCTCTTCCTCCAAACACGGCGAGTCGAGTTGATGCCAAAGAGCTCGATTTTGGTCTCATCTGACCACATCACCTTCTCCCAAGCCTTCTCTGAATCATTCAGGTGTTCATTGGCAAACAGACGGGCCTGTACATGTTTCCATCTTGAGCAGGGGGACCTTGCGGGCGCTGCAGGATTTTAAACCATTACGGTGTAGTGTGTTACCAATGGTTTTCTTGGTGATTGTGGTCCCAGCTGTCTTGCGATCATTAAGAAGTTCCTCCCATGTAGTTCTGGGCTGATCCCTCACATTTCTCATGATCATCGATACCCCACGAGACGAGATCTTGCGTGGAGCCCCAGACCGAGGGCGATTGATGGTCATTTTGTGTTTCTTCCATTTCCGAATAATGGCACCAACAGTTGTCTCCTTCTCACCAAGCTGCTTGCTGATGGTCTTGTAGCCCATTCCAGTCTTGTGCAGGTCTACAATCTTGTCCCTGACGTCCTTAGACAGCCATTTGGTCTTGCCCATGGTGGAGAGGTGAGAATCTGATTGTGGACAGGTGTCTTTTATACAGGTAATGAGTTGAGACAGTTGTCTTTTATACAGGTCACGAGTTGAGATTCGGAGTACTTTCTTAAAGCGAGAGGACTAGTCTAACCGGTCTGTGGGGGACAGAATTCTTGTTGGTTGCTAGGGGATCAAATACTTATTTCCCACAATAAAATACAAATCAATTTATAACTTTTATATGATGTGATTTTCTGGATTTTTTTTTAAATATTCTGTCTCTCACTGTTAAAATAAACCTACCATTAAAATTATAGACCATTCTTTTCTTTGTAAGTGGGCAAACTTACAAAATCGGCTAGGGATCAAATACTTATTTCCTCCACTGTATGTATAGCCCAGTTTCTCTCTTATTTGGGAAGGTGGTCCTCAGTTGTACATCAGAAGTGGGCTTTAAGGTACAAAAGGTTGAGAACCCCGTGCCGGTACTCCTGTCTGCTTCTCCAAACTCCATCTACTGTAGGTACTGACTATGGAGAAGTACCTCATACAACCCCACTTCAAAACAATCCCTTTAAATCCTGAGTCAAGTTAATAAGAATCATTTGACACATGTTAACATTACCATCAATATTGCATGCAGAAGACACAAATTCGCTGCAGAATGAAAATACAGCACTGAACTTTACGCTCAATGTACAATTTAGTGACACTCCCTCTTTCCATGCAGCACTAATGTGGGAAATCCATGTCCGAGCCATTATCTTTGATTTCTGTGTACATATCTTCCAGTCACAAAGACGTGTAAGTGAAGCAGGAAAGTGTGAAAGGAATGGTTAAGCTGTGAGACAGGTCAGCTCTTCCCTGTGTGTGTTGGTGTTTCCTGCTGAGAGTTCTCAGGTCTGACCACAGCACTCTGCTGGTGAACCATAAACTGTGTCCTTGTGTTCAGTTGTTGTTGGACTCTTTTAGTCCTCACTGCAGAATCTCACTGTGTCCAACGGCACACTAAGATGAAGGAGCGTGCCAGAAATGTGTTCACTCCAACTTCAGGAGGGAAGCTCCAGTGCAGCACCTTAAAAGGTTCAGTCCCTTACAGCAGAGGTTTTCAAAGTGGGGTCCTTGAGGGAGTTCCAGGGGGTCCCCAACAAAATGGGGAGTCATTTATTTTCATTATAGTTACATCCATAAGTTACACAATAACAGAATGTATGACTGTTGTGGTCATGGCTTTCGTACTCTTTCTGAAATTAACCATCTAAAAGCATAAATGCTATCAGATGGGGGACTCTGAGACAAAATCGGATCAAATGGGGGTCTAATTTGTGTCAGTTTAGAGGTCCTTGATGTAAAAAGGTTTGGGAATCACTCACTGACAGTAACCTAAGCTCTATGTCCTGACCACTGTTAACCTCATGTATGTATGTTAGAGCAGAGAATGTAGTGGCACTGGGTTGTGTAAATAGCAATAATACTTAAAACTATGTTTTTTGTAATCAGTTAAAGGTCCAGTGTGTATGATTTCAGGGGGATCTATTGGCAGAAATGGAATAAAACATTGATAATTATGTTTTCTTTATTGTATAATCACCTGAAAATAAGAATGGTTGTGTTTTCGTTAGCTTAGAATGAGCCGTTTATATCTACATAGGGAGCGGGTCCTCTTCACAGAGCCGGCCGCCAGAACAGACAAACCTAACACTGGCTCTAGAGAGAGCCATTCACGTTATCACTAGGGCTGTCAATTGATTCAAATAGTTAATTGCTATGAATCGCAAATTAATCACACATATTTTGATCTGTTCAAAATGTACCTTAAAGGGAGATTTGTCAAGTATTTAATACTCTTATCAACATGGGAGTGGACAAATATGCTGCTTTATGCAAATGTATGTATATATTTAATATTGGAAATCAATTATCAACACAAAACAATGACAGATATTGATCCAGAAACCCTCACAGGTACTGCATTTAGCATAAAACAATATGCTCCAATCATAACATGGCAAACTGCAGCCCAACAGGCAACAACAGCTGTCAGTGTGTCAGTGTGCTGACTTGACTATGACTTGCCCCAAACTGCATGTGATTATCATAAAGTGGGCATGTCTGTAAAGGGGAGACTCGTGGGTACCCATAGAACCCATTTACATTCACTGATCTGGAGGTCAGAGGTCAAGGGACCCCTTTGAAAATGACCATGCCAGTTTTTCCTCAGCAAAATGTAGCGTAAGTTTGGAGCGTTATTTAACCTCCTTCGCGACAAGCTATTATGACATGGTTGGTACCGATGGATTCATCAGGTTTTTTCTAGTTTCACATGATACCAGTATCTTCACTCTAGCTTTAAAACTGAGCCCATTACAACCTAAAAGTCACGAGTTGCATTAATGAGTTAAAGAAATTAGTGGCGTTAAAACGAATTTGCGTTAACGCGTTATCACATTAACTTTGACAGCCCTAGTATTCACGGTTTCCGTCGGTCCCTGTAGTTCTTCTACACGCCTGGCACATGGGAGAAGTTTCCGTTGGTTGCAATCTGCAACCTCAGCTCTCGATGCCGCTAAATCCTACACACTGCACCTTTAAATGAGCAGTTTAATTGAACTTTAGAAAACTGACTGATGACTGATGACTAACCCGAATGACTTGTATATGCCCCAATAAAGTCTAATCAGCCTGTCTGTGTTCCAACAGTTCCTGCAGTCAGCAGAGAAGGGGACACCTTTGTGAGCACATCCATAGAGCAAGCCATCCGTAATGTGGACAGTGCTATTGAGTCAACAAGGAGACGTCTCTTTGATGGGTAAGTTATGAGAAACACACACACACACACGCACACGCGCACACACACACTCGGGTCTTTACACTCAATTCCCTCAAGTGAGTGAATCATCAGCCATGTTGTTCATTATGTGCTAGCGGTAAGGAATAGTGTAAAATGAAAGTTGCACATCCTATTGCCAACATATGTAATGGCATACGTAAATCTGATAGTAACATTTTAGTGCACATTAAGATTGTGCTTAATATTTACATTTCACAGCACACACTCACATTCCTCCATATGATGCCGCATTTCCACTTGGCACATGACTTGCATGTTCTAAGTCTGAATCAGAGCATTTGGTGAAAGAGTGTGGCCATTCAGAAGGGCCGCTAATATTGCTGCCCTTTCCTGTTTCAGTGCCAATCAGAATGCTCCAATTAAAAGCGGTGCTTAGGGACAGACATTCAGTCCCAGATAGTTATTCTGACAGCTGCAGTGGCTGCTTTTTAACAGCTTTTCATTACATCTTTATCAATCTCTTCTTCATCAGTGCATCAACGTAATCGGGTTTTCGGGATGAAAGTGATTGTGAAGTTTTCGTTGCACTCTGTCACTGTAAGAGATGGAGGTGGTTTCAGTATAGCTCAGAAGCGTTTCCATCCTGTTGAATGATGTGGTTACCAGCTGTGTTTTTCTTGGCATGCACTCATATGCACTCTGCCCACACATGCATGCACAAATACAGTGCACAAACACACATAGACACACATGAAGAAGAGAAATGAACACACAGCGGTAGCCTGAATTGAAATGAGGGGATTTCCAGCTCTCTTTAATGACTATCACAGATTAAGAGGCAGCCTCCTCCTTGGCTGATGGCACCGGGGTCTTTAAACACGGTCTGGAAATAACAGAGAACCTGAATGACACCGGAGAATGAGAGCATATGAGGAGAAGAGCTAGCAGCACTTGTTACTCTGATCATAAAGCACATTGGCTGTGGTGCTGCTCAGCGTCAGACTGTTAGACCCTGAGTGTTGTTTCTTGACGGCAGCAGCTGTTCATTATAGAAACAAATTGCATCTGTGTCGGCAGCTTTTTCAAATTATCAAATGTGATTAAGTCATCTGATTTCCCACACGACAAAATCAAAGTGCAAACACACCTCTGATCAGTCTTGGCTAAAGTTCTCCCAGCTTCACACTAATGATGGTGTTATCAGCTGTAGGAGGAAGAAACATGTCATTAACCACTGAAAGACTTCATGTAGAACACTCCAGTCCTGATCTGCAAATACTGTGTGTGCTGATAAAATAAAGATGTATTACACTACACTATGATAACGTTTAATAGAATATCTATTTATATCTTTATATTAGGGCTGTCAAAGTTAACGCGATAATAACGTGTTAACGCAAATTTGTTTAAACGCCACTAATTTCTTTAAAGCTAGAGTGAACATACTGGCATCATATGAAACTAGAAAGCCTTTTATTTTAGACAGAGAAAGGTTAAGAAACGTGTGCTCATTTGTAAATAATAGTAATAATCCACAATTGAAACCCGGTACTTTATTCATTCATGGAGCCCTGCAAGTCATTGCGTTTTGTACAAAACTGTCCTGTACATTTTTCAGAATAAAAGCCTCATGTTAACAAATGAAAAAATTCTGTCCACGGAAAAAACATTTGCACGCTTTTATTTTGAAACGGAAACGGTAAAAATAGGTGAGTCCTCAAATTTCTAGAAGAGACACAGCTCCGCATGAGCCACTGTATGGCTGCTCTAACCTGTTAAAGTGGATGCCGAAATAAAAAAAAAACAGGTTCCGCAGTGTGTCCCGGCCGTAAGGAATCCATCGGTACCAACCATGTCATACTAGCTTTTCGCGAAAGAGGCTAAATAATGTTCCAAACTTATACTAAATGTTGGCGAGGAAAAACTGTCATGTCCATTTCCAAAGGGGTCCCTTGACCTCTGACCTCCAGATCAGCGAATGTAAATGGGTTCTATGGGTACCCACGAGTCTCCCCTTTACAGACATGCCCACTTTATGATAATCACATGTAGTTTGGGGCAAGTCATAGTCAAGTCAGCACACTGACACACTGACAGCTGTTGTTGCCTGTTGGGCTGCAGTTTGCCATGTTATGATTGGAGCATATTGTTTTATGCTAAATGCAGTACCTGTGAGGGTTTCTGGATCAATATCTGTCATTGTTTTGTGTTGTTAATTCATTTACAATAATAAATATATACATACATTTATATAAAGCAGCATATTTGTCCACTCCCATGTTGATAAGAGGATTAAATACATGACAAATCTCCCTTTAAGGTACATTTGGAACAGATAACAAATGTGTGATTAATTTGCAATTAATCCTGATTAACTATGGACAATCATGATTTTAATCGTGATTAAATATTTGAATCGATAGACAGCTCTAGTGTTGAATATATGCATTTGGAGTGTGTTGCTGCTGTACCAGATATCCAATAAAAAGCTACTTAGCTCAATAGATTTTTGCCAAAAAAACAAAACCCATTAAGATGTCAAATAAAATGTTCATATTTCAATAGTAACTCTGCTTACATGTGCATTTTGTCATGATCTAAATGTGCTTGCCAAATGAGAAAATGTATGTTTTTAGCTTTTCCTCTTGATCTGGGTAGAACACCTGTGGATCTGGCTCGGGTTTTAATGGTTTGACATACCCTTAGGTCCAAGTTGAATGCATGTTTTAAAAACTAGCTTTAGGTGATAGTAAAGCAGGCCATTCGACTTCAATATGGAACAACACATAGTCATGCACTTAAATTCAGCTAGGAGTGAAATGACTGAGATGTTTGTGCCTGTTTTGGGCTTCTCCTTGTTTGAACTCTGACCTGCTCCAGGTGCAGTAAAGACATGTTGTGGAGCGTCAGAGAAAGATCTGCCTGCTTTTCCTGCCCTCGAAATAACAAGAAGAAATGTACCCAGAAGAATGTGATTTAAACATGACATTTGAAATTGATCCTTTCTTTACACAAAACCTCATATTCATTGTCTCTTCATCTCTCTTCATCACTCTTTGGTTCTCTCCCTGCTCCCATCCACCATCTCTCTATCCCTCATCCCTCCAGTCAGCCTCGTACTCCAGGAGAGCTGCTGGCTCTTTTCCGGTACCCACGTGACCCCTACACAGTGGAGCAGGCCCGTGCCGGGGAGATCTTCGAGCAGACTCTTCTGCTCATCCAGAACCACGTCAACCAGGGCCTCACGGTCGACACCAACGGCACCGGTGAGTCCAATAACCAAATATTCCAACCAGGCTGTCGTACCTTTTGTTACTTTATACGTGATCACATGTCTCACTGTGCATGTGTCTGCAAATGTATAAAGGCTGTAACTATTATATGATTTAATACGTCCGATCTGCTGTGTGAAACGTGGCTCTACACACTGACACATAAAGGACTGATAAAATGAAGCCAATCGTTAAAGAATCACAAAAAAAACCCAGTAAAGGTACCACCTTTTATCCAGATTTTTAAGTATTGCGATTCTACAAGTATTTTGATTTGATATGATGATTTATTGCATTTTTTGTTAACTTTTCTAGTTAACACTAGACCATGGGAAAAAGTTGAATCATAAACTTCAAGGGACTTCTTTATCTGACGGTTTCTGCTCGCTACGGCCGGCCGACTGCGGTTTGTTTTTGTTGACGGATACGGAACGGATACGGAACGGATACGGAACGGATATGACGTCACGTTACTCAGACTACAACAATAAAAGCGGTAACTTTCTTCTGCCTCAGCATAGACTCAAATGAAGCAAATATATCGCTTCTGGCATTAAAAAACTATATCAAAATTGAAATCGAGAAAATCGGGTTATATAGGTGAATCGATTTTTTTGTTGGCTAGAGAGAACAACAGCGTAAGGGAGATGTGACGGAGATGACAGCATGGAGCATGAAGCTACTGACCTGCTACTTTCTGCTGCAGACTGTCTGAGACTGTTCTCCTTGGCTGACAATAAATCTAGTTGAAATGATGTGGAAATGCATGTTGTTGATTTGATTTGATAGACGTAGGGGTAGGCTATAGCAGTGGTTCCCAACCTGCGGTCCGGTCCACGCCAAGAAGATGTGCCAGAATTTGTCTGCTCTGAGGTTGTCAAAATTAGATTTGCACATGTATAACTAAAATCATTATGCAGAAGTCTGTATATATAACTATTTAAAAAGATACATACTGTATATATTTTGTTACTTAGTAGGCCACATTGTGTTTGAATCCGGTATTTGTGCACAGTTGCAGATAAAGATCAGACTACACTTATATAATGAGTATTATACTATTTGTTGAATTAGATTCCTGTGGTGGCTGCATAGGATTGTTTCTGACTCGTGTGATCCAAACATTTCCAATAACTCCAGTGTTGTAAAGTCCAAGAGTCAAAATGTATAGAAAAAACAGAGATGTAATCATTTCCAAAACTCACAGGTTTTTATCTAAAGAAATATTCTGCCTTAATCCATATTTGTTGGCGTTTAGCCTTTCAAAACAAGATTTCCACTGTAGTGTAAAACTGTTCTCCCACTCGCCGAGCACAAGGGGAGGCACGCACCTGTATTAACAGGAGGGTCTAGCAGCAATCTAACAACACCACAAATGACATTTTTATAACCACAATAACAAAAATCTATTTGAGCTCTAATATTATTATAATAAATGAATTAAGTCATTAAAAAAAGATATCATATAATGCATCTGAATTCGTTTGGCAAATCTGTGAAGACGTCATCACTTTATTTATGTTGACGAAACTGACGAGATATATACATTAAAGAAAGTTGATTCATTAAAAAAAGGCTAACTCATTTAATACACTGAATAGTTTGGAAACCACTGGGCTATAGGGTGCAATTTAGACATTCTGAGGCTCAGACCGTTGCTGGGAGGGAATTCTAGTAACTGGACCTCTTTGAACAGTTATTGAATACCCCTGGTGTAGAGACAGGAGACATGGAGATGGATATGACATGCAACAAAGGTCCCCAGTCGAAATGGAACTGTGGATGTTTCAGTTATGTGAAACATTTTGCTATCAGGGCACACCAAGCTATGTCTTCTCTTTTACATTAATGATTGTGAGAAACCCTTCCCTCTAATCAAGACACTATAGATCAACTCTTTTTTGCACGTTAAACCAGCCCAGTTGCTGTTTGTTTGCTTTATTCACAATATTTTTTGAAATTGTCAAACTCCATATTTAAGTTTTCTTGATAAGTTTGCTTGTGATGATTAAATTCACACTTGGGCTTAGTGAGTGACACAAATGAGCTTATTTTTCTACACAAACCAAACCATGGCAACCACGAACAATGAGCTGTTGTGTAACACCGACCTTCTAAATTTCAAAACCACTTTGTTTAACTTGCTTCCTATGAAGGAGAGTGTCATGTCCTTCCAGGCATCCTGTGTCTGAGCGCTCTGTAGCTGAAGAAAGCAAAGCACTGCTACTCTCTGGTCGGGGTGTGAACGGCCCCGGAGGGCCCATGGGAGTCTGCTCTCTGGTTTACTGCCGTTGCAGGGTGGAGCCTTTGGCGCACAATTGCTGTTAATTATGCTGCATTCATAGCATGGGGAATAACCACTGGAACAACTTAATACATGGAGGAAATGATTAATATGTTTGCATTTGAAATAGTCTGATGTCATCAAGACAAAATTCATCTTGTTTTCTGTGGATCAAGTTGCTCCTGAAAATAGAGGTGGAAGCAAAGTAGCAAAAGAAAATTCACTTCAGGTTGCGATGCAAATTTGCATCTTCAGATTCGCGTGGAGTTCAACTTTGGTGAACTTTCAAGCAAATATTGCCACCAAATATTACCCTGCAGGAAGGTGGCGTATTGTCGGATTTTGAATGAATGCAGCAGAAGAGGCTTCATCCTGTCTTCTCTGCTTGGTGTGTGTGCCTCGGTCAAACTGACACATCGATAACAGCACACAACAGCCACTGCACAGCAGAGGAGAGAGAGGAGCAGGGGAACACTGATTAAAATCACCCAGCGATGTAACAACCTGTTCTCATCTGTCAAATAGGTCTGCTTTGTATCTGACAGAGCCAGAGGGGGACTTGCGCCTCAGTATCAGACGCCGAGGGTCGTGACAAAGCGGTGGTATTTGACAACCTGAACGGGCTGCATGCCCTGCTTATTGGCTGGGGGTTACACCCTCACGTGGGGCCTAAAGGCTGTTTGCTGACGGCCAGAAGAGCAAAAGCAAAATAAGAAGAAAAGAGAACATCCAGGCAGAGGCCTGCAGGGTCTCTGCAGAAACAAACACCACCACACACTTCTAGTGGGGCATCAGTGATGATTGAGAGTAGGGATGCACCGATACCACTTTTTTTCAGACCGAGTACAAGTACTTACATTTGGGTACTCGCCGATACGAGTACTTCTCTGTGCCAAAAGACCCTCGTTAACAACCAGCTGGAGGGTGTGAGCGACACACGGCAGGCTGGGGAGTCCCGCATACGAGGCGGTGCGCCGCCACCGGCTCTAGGTCGGCTTGGAAAGGCTCGCAGCCGCAGCTTTACAGCGCTCTCCGCCCGGACCTCGCCGCACCGTGGACAAAGGGCCTGCTGCGACCTCTCTCCTCGCCGGGGAGGGACGGGGCCCCCTGCTCCCGTTGCGACTGTTGACCGTGGCGGACTGTCCTCAATGCGCCCCAACCGCGTTGTGCCGTTGAAACACAGACCAAGGAGTCTAATGCACGAGCGAGTTAGAGGGTCCAAGCAAAACAATGTCCCCCGCAACCCTCTAGGATAATCAGATGTAGCTAACGAATGGATGGATGGATGGATGGCTGGATGGATGGAACATACAGCATTTTATTAAAGTCTCACTATGGATTCAGTAAGAAGCTCCCATCCAGGTTCCTAAGCAAAGTCCCATGCAACCAGTAATTCAATTCTCAAGCGCTCTATGAATTACCATGTTATTGTGAGCAACATTTGGCTGAGGATAGGCCCTCCATCTGTATGCCATTTTCTCTAAAGCATGACCCGGGGCGTAGAGACATAATCATGGAGCAGTTGACGAGGAGCCCGTAAACACTTTTATTAGCTCTCTGTCACACCACACTACACTTAACCTACAATCACTGCCGAGCAGGACAAATTTTGAGGTGGTGTGTGCCGGTGTACAGATTGTCTCAATTATGCATGCGTGTGGGGAGATAGGGAGAGCATGTTTATATGCATAAGCATCTGTTTTTATTTGCGTTCATATATGCGTGGAAAATGGCTTTATGGTGCATGAAAGTAGTCATTGTAATGGAGGGTTAAATTGAACAGCACAAAGGTCAGATTGGCTGCTTGTGCACAGAGTCTGTTTTGGGGGATGATGTCTCATATGTTTGGAAAATGTTGGCTGAATCAAAGAAACAGAACAGATTTATAAAGAAGAAGGAGAGAACTAATAGAATGAAAAAGAAGAGTTGCAGGTTGTCAAGAGGGTGGCAGTTAGTGTTGGAGGAAAAAGAGAGGTAGGGGAAGAGAAACAGCTCTGTGAAATATGAACAGAGAGAGAGAGAGAGAGAGAGAGAGAGAGAGAGAGAGAGAGAGAGTGTGTTTTCATTACTTATGCCAACAACCAAGTGTTCATTGTTGCACTGGCCCCAGACCAGCAGAGAGCTTTCTGCCCGTCAGCAGAAACAAACCTGCTGTTTTTATTGGATCTCTATTTTATCTGTGAGGGCAACGCCACAGTCTCCCCATTCTCTTCATGTACACATTGACATACAGAACCACACACCAATGAAGTGTAGAAAGTGAGACAATAGGTGTGTGTGTGTAGGAGGGTTGGAGGGGGGTTGAAGCTGGTAGCGGGTTTTGCCATTTAGACAGGAAGTCGCACCTAACCCTCATTGAGGTCGGCCACACACACGTAACACTTGTTCTCATGTATAACCATAACACCATATTGCTAACACATCACAGACCTACACACACACACTCATTGGTATGCTGCACATTGGGAGCTTTCACAGAGGTGCTCTCACATATCAGAGCAAGTCAGGGCAGGTTAGTGAAACACTGCAACTTGTGCCCTCAGGACAAGAGGTTCTTTCTGCTCTCTGTCTGCCATTAAAGTGTTTGATGCATGTATGTCAATCATATTAACAGACACTAGGTTACTGTATATCCTAATTGATGGCTTGGATGATGTTGTACTTGAAATATTTGCAAATCAAAATTAATTTATTATCACTAGGGCTGTCAATCAATCAAAATATTGAATCGCAAATTAATCGTACATTTCTCATCTGTTCAAAATGTTCCTTAAAGGGAGATTAGTCAAGTATTTAATCCTCTTATCAACATGGGAGTGGACAAATATGCTGCTTTATGCAAATGTATGTATATATTTATTATTGTAAATCAATGAACAACGCAAATCAATGACAGATATTGATCCAGAAACCCACACAGGTACTGCATTTAGCATAAAGCAATATGCTCCAATCATAACATGGCAAACTGCAGCCCAACAGGCAACAACAGCTGTCAGTGTGTCAGTGTGCTGACTTGACTATGACTTGCCCCAAAC
Organism: Sebastes umbrosus; assembly: GCF_015220745.1. Classification (NCBI taxonomy): domain Eukaryota; kingdom Metazoa; phylum Chordata; class Actinopteri; order Perciformes; family Sebastidae; genus Sebastes; species Sebastes umbrosus. The sequence goes on along the minus strand of NC_051284.1, from coordinate 729,640 downwards.
TGCATGTGATTATCATAAAGTGGGCATGTCTGTAAAGGGGAGACTCGTGGGTTACCCGTAGAACCCATTTACATTCACTGATCTGGAGGTCAGAGGTCAAGGGACCCCTTTGAAAATGGACATGTCAGTTTTTCCTCGCCAAAATTTTGCGTGAAGTCTGAAGCGTTATTTAACCTCCTTCGTGTCAATCTTATTTGACCTGGTTGGTACCGATGGATTCCTTAAGCTTTCTAGTTTACTATGATACCAGTATTTTCATTCTAGATTTAAAACTGAGCCGCTATAACCTACAAATCACAAGCTGCGTTAATGCGTTGAGAAATTAGTGGCATCAAAACAAATTTCCGTTAATGCGTTATCGCGTCAACTTTGACAGCCCTAATTATGAACATACAATTGAATTTCAATTTTCTATGAAAAAAAAGTTCAAAAAATGTTTGTCAATACTGTCAATTCTAGCCCTTAAGGCCTTTACACACTGGAGCCGTGACAAGTAAACCACACAAAATACTCTCCTGCTTATGTCTAAGGCTTTTATTGTGAAAGGTAAGAACAGAAGGAGTTCATCTGGTCTGCTATGTCTTTATCAAGGTTGAAAGGAGTAATAAAGTTGACCATCTCGGTTGGGTCTATGGAGCCTCCGTGTTAGCTAGTATGACATGGTTGGTACCAGTGGGTTCCTCAGGTTCTTGAGTTCCAGATGATGCCAGTATATTCACTCTAGCTTTAAAACTGAGCCGCTACAACCTCCGAATGATTGATTGCTTTAATGCATTCATGAAATTAGTGGCGTTAAAATGAATTTGCGTTAACACGTTATTATTGCGTTATTATTGCGTTGACATTGACAGCCCTAATTATCACACATGTAAAGCCTGTTAACTCTTCTGTATCAGCCTCTGCATGTGTTCAATCTATGTTGCTTTCCCACAGCCTTCCGCTACAACGACCTGGTGTCCCCTCACTTTCTGGATGTGATCGCCAACCTGTCCGGCTGCAAGCCCCACCGGCGCTTCAACAACTGCTCTGACATTTGCTTCCACCAGAAGTACCGCAGCCACGACGGGACCTGCAACAACCTGCAGCACCCAATGTGGGGCGCCTCGCTCACCGCCTTCGAACGACTCCTGAAGTCGGTCTACGACAACGGCTTCAACCTGCCGAGAGGCGCCAATGAGCAGCTGCATAACGGATACAGGCTGCCTCTACCCAGGCTGGTTTCCACCGCCATGATCGGAACGGAGACCATCACGCCTGATGACCGCTACACTCACATGCTGATGCAGTGGGGTCAGTTCCTAGACCACGACTTGGACTCGACAGTGGCGGCCCTCAGCCAGTCGCGCTTCTCTGACGGCCAGCTGTGCACTCAGGTCTGCACCAATGACCCGCCGTGCTTTCCGATCCAGTTCCCAGCCAACGACCCACGGCAGCTGCGAAGCGGCGCCCGTTGCATGTTCTTCGTCCGATCCAGCCCTGTGTGCGGCAGCGGGATGACCTCTCTCCTCATGAACAGCGTGTACCCAAGAGAGCAAATCAACCAGCTGACCTCTTACATCGACGCTTCAAACGTCTACGGCAGTTCACGCCATGAATCTGAGGAAATCCGTGATTTGGCCAGCCAGAGGGGTCTGCTCCGGCAAGGTATCATCCAACGAACAGGGAAGCCTCTTCTGCCTTTTGCTACCGGACCACCCACTGAGTGTATGAGGGATGAAAACGAGAGCCCAATCCCGTGTTTCCTAGCTGGAGATCACCGTGCCAATGAGCAGCTTGGTCTGACCGCCATGCACACGGTGTGGTTCAGGGAACACAACCGCATAGCTACAGAGCTACTGAGACTGAACCCCCACTGGGACGGAGACACCATCTACCACGAGGCCAGAAAGATAGTGGGGGCCCAGATGCAGCACATCACCTACAATCACTGGTTGCCAAAGGTAACAGCTGTCATCTTAAAGCCCCCCTCTGGGCTATTTTGACATTTCTGTGATATTTCATTTTTTTTTAGTCGTTTCCTGACTAAGTTTATTAGACAAACTGTTTGCCAACATTGTTTTGACAAATTACTTAATTTTGTGCTCAAAATTTAAAAAAACGGCGGACCACGGCAACATGTCAACATGTCTATCCGTTCTCCGGTGCGCTGTGACCGGTGTGCGGCGGTGCGGCTCCTCGGTGCAGCATCAGTCTGTTTCTCTGTTATGATGCTAAGTCTCTTGTTATCTGATTATATCCATGGTTAAAACACAAAGAAAGACATTCATTAATACTGATACTGTAGTAGCAATGAGAAGAAGAAAGACATTCATTAATAGTGATACTGTAGTAGCAATGAGAAGAAGAAAGACATTACCTTCCCTCTCCTATCTCCTAGATCCTGGGTGAGGCAGGCATGAAGCTGATGGGGCCGTACACTGGTTACAACCCCAATATCAACACCGGCATCCTCAACGCTTTCGCCACCGCTGCGTTCCGCTTCGGGCACACCCTCATCAACCCGATACTGTACAGGTTAGACGAGGACTTCCAGCCCATCCCCCAGGGACACATCTCCCTGCACCGGGCCTTCTTCTCCCCGTTCCGCATCGTGAACGAGGGCGGGATCGACCCGCTGCTTCGCGGGCTCTTTGGTGTCGCTGGTAAAATGCGGGTTTCCACACAGCTGCTGAACACAGAGCTGACGGAGAGGCTGTTCTCCATGGCCCACTCGGTGGCTCTGGACCTGGCTGCCATGAATATACAGAGAGGAAGGGATCATGGGATACCACCGTACAATGACTACAGGTCCTTCTGTAATTTGACCTTGGCTCACACCTTTGATGACCTGAGGAATGAAATTAAGAATCCTAGTGTCAGAGAGAAACTGCAGAGGTAATTATACACTCAAGATGATTATTAGAATTTTCCATAACTTGGCTTGAGACCAGTTTCCTACAAATGAAGCCGTGTGTTATCTGTGGGCTATGGTCATGCCTGTGAACCGTCTAAAGACCGTCTTTATACGGGTCTTGTCGTCATTTTGAGACAAATCATGGTTGGACTGATATTCACTTCAGGGAAGCATGTGCTCCGTAATAATTCTGGATTGTAATATCTTCACATAGTTTCTTGTCCCTGACTGTTTTCCCTGTGTGGCAGGCTGTATGGCACTCCTCTGAACATCGACCTGTTCCCTGCACTGATGGCTGAAGACCTGGTCCCTGGCAGCAGAGTGGGGCCCACCCTCATGTGTCTGCTGGCAACTCAGTTCAAACGTCTGCAGGACGGAGACAGGTACAGTAAGATCACAGCACATCTTCCCTCAGCCTTTACAAACACGGTGGCCTCGATGCCCCCCCCACCGCACTGCCCCAGCTGATCCTTTCTACGCCTCTTTCCTGTCAGTATGGTTTTTAGACACCAGTGTCTTTTGTGGAGATTCTGTGTTTTTATTGGGCAACATCAAGTGAACCGCTGTGCACATAACCAGTTCCATTTGGAGCCTGGTATGAACAACTGTAAAACCAGGCAAGTGTTTGGGCCGTGATGCGGCTGCCGGAGCTGATCTCGGCCACTCTGGATAATGCTTGTGATTCTACCAGACCTGCTGCAGTGCATTTCAGAAACGTCTCTCTGCTCTGCTTCGCTAAAACTACACACCTGGTCCAGTGTGGCTCCTTTGCTGGTTGAGCCAAAACCGGCTCCTTCACCTTCTGCACGCCTTCTCTTACTGTATATGAAATATAAATGAATAATTATGAGAATGGATGAATTTTAACAACTAAAACAGCCACAAATCTTGATCCATATCGTTCATAACTGGACTTTTACGGTATTAACTTTGTCTGTAGGCGACAGCACAACAAAGTAGGAAATAACAGCAATAAACAACTTACAAATATTGGTAATTTGTAGACACTGTTTACAAATCAATTGGGCTGTCAACTGATTAAAACATTTCATCGTGATTAATCACATGATGGTCCATAGTCACAATTGATCGCACATTTTTTATCTGTTCAAAATGTATCTTAAAAGGAGATTTGTCAAGTATTTAATCCTCTTATCAACATGGGAGTGGACAAATATGCTGCTTTATGTAAATGTATGTATATATTTATTATTGTAAATCAATGAACAACACAAAACAATGACAGATATTGTCCAGAAACCCTCACAGGTACTACATTTAGCATAAAACAATATGCTCCAATCATAACATGTCAAACTGCAGCCCAACAGGCAACAACAGCTGTCAGTGTGTCAGTGTGCTGACTTGACTATGACTTGCCCCAAACTGCATGTGATTATCATAAAGTGGGCATGTCTGTAAAGGGGAGACTCGTGGGTACCCATAGAACCCATTTACATTCACTGATCTGGAGCTCAGAGGTCGAGGGACCCTTTTGAAAATGACCATGACAGTTTTTCCTCGCCAAAATGTAGCCTAAGTATGGAGCGTTATTTAACCTCCTTCGCAACAAACTAGTATGACATGGTTGGTACCGATGGATTCCAGCTATAACCTAAAAATCGCAAGTTGCGTTAATGCGTTCAAAAAATGAGTGGTGTTAAAACGAATGTGTGTTAACGCGTTATGATTGCATTAACTTTGACAGCCCTAGTAAACACCAATACATGGTTTTGTTAGTTATATTATATATTAAAAATAAAATCATCCATAACCCTTAAGTTAAATCTATTCTTTCTGTGGTTTTGTGTGATGGTCTTGCTGCCCTGGTATTTGGCCATTGTGGCCTCAAAAAATGTGATACACCCAAGGCCAAGTGGCTTAGCCCCTAAAATGATGACATTCCAGGCCTGGTATGAATTAATATATCTGTTACATTTTATTGAGCTCATTTATTTAGCTGATCCTCTTAAATGAGTGCAACAGTAGAACACCCTGCTCTGACATCATCTCTTTTAGGAATCAAGTCAAATAAAAGCCGTAGAGCATCCTCACCAGGTGGCATCATCTTCCCTTTTTTTCTGTCTGTCTTGTTCAGGTTCTGGTATGAGAACCCGGGCGTGTTCTCTCCTGCCCAGCTGACCCAGTTGAAGCAGGCCTCTCTGACCCGGGTGCTGTGTGACAACGGGGACAACATCACCCGCATCCAGCAGGACGTCTTCAGGGTGGCCGAGCTGCCCCACGGCTACGGCAGCTGTGACGACGTCCCTCAGATCGACCTGCGCATGTGGCAGGACTGCTGTGAAGGTCAGAGCATTTTACATGATCATGCTTTATGTCACTCTAACATCTCAATGTTTTGTTCAACCCCATCTGCATACACAAGGATAGATGATTAGAAACACCTTTCAATATGAAGCAGTCTAATACAACACACTAACCTCAAACATGATCATGAAACAACTCAACAAAAAAGCTTGACAAGAGGTTATTATTTTGGATTACAATTAGTGCACCGACTGGAATTTTCTTGACTGATTCCCGTTTCCGATGTTTTAAGAGTCTGACCTGTCAAATTCCGATTTTTGCCCCCCCGTTGTGTTAAAGCCTTAAGGGCTACAATTGACAGCATACACAAACATTTTTGTAACTTTTCTTTCATGGAAAATTTAAATTCAAATGTATTTTCACAATAAAACAGTTAGTTCTTCCAAATGTTTTTAAGGTTGTTCCTCCACGGCTTATTTTGGACTTGCAGGTGTCACAAATTGCGAGTTTTATGTCTTCTTCACTCACGCTGAAGAACTTCCACATCCACGACATGATGTGTGTGTGGCGCTGTGTGCGTATTGTAAAACCGTGATACGGCACAATAATATAGGTAAGAACCTCACAGCTCATAAGAATAACATCGAGCCCATGCCTGTCATACTTGACATTTTGTTTTACAAAGTTATGAAAGTAATGTTTAAGCCAAGATTGATGTTGCCTTCCACACTAAAGAATGATGTCACTTCCACACAGTGAGGCATACAGCTGATGAATTAGATAACGGTATATGGGATTGGTACTCGGTATCAGGACTGAAAACGCTGGATTGGTGCATCCCTACTTAATACTGTTAAGAACCTTTGAACATCCCCTCCGCTTGATACGAAACCATGGTTACGAAACGTTACGACAGTTTCCGTCATGAGAAGTTCGTCCCAAAACTAGTTGCTGTATTTATACCGACACCTTTAAGAAGGCTGCTTCATTCAGCTGTGAGTGGGACTACAAACAGAGTTCACTCCGTATTGGAGTAGGAGTGGGCAGGGTCTGGTGTGAGAAAGGCCCGTAGTTTAACAGTACAGGAAGTGGCCTAGATGCTTCCGTCACCGGCTTACACTGGTCCAGGATCTGGGATGTTATGTCAAATTAAAGCCATACAATATCCTCAGCCTTTGTTTCCCCTTGATAACATCTTCCTCAAGGCAGCCTGGCCTCACAATAATCACCTGTTGTATGCTGCAATTTAGAACCCCCCCCCACCCCCTTAAATAGACTGCAATGTACTTGACAGCGCTCCTGTCTGCACAGCTCATGTCAAATAGATGTCACTAGTGTGAATGTTGCTCGACTGTGTATGAAACTTGGAGGAAGAGATGAAGAACAAACATTGTTTCAGGCTTCAGGACCTCATAATGAAAAGGAGATTTGACTGTGGAGAAACAGCATCTGGGATCAGTTCTCTGTGGCCTCAGAAAGGCAAACTTCCTTCTGTCAGATGTCCATTTTGTCGTGTTGTGAAATCAGCGTCAAATAAAGTTTGAAGTCAAATGCGGTGAATTGTCGTGCCGTTGCTACCCTGCTGGATCGCCCCTCCACTGAAACACTCATGACATAACCAGTGTTGTACTTCTCACAGACTGCTCCCGCTAACTGTACGCAGAAGAGATTGTATTTGGAGTTAAGTCCTGGATGTTTAAACATTCCACCCGTGGGTGCAGCTGACAAGGAGATGAATGAAGAGGCACCCCCGGCTGTTATAATAAGCATTAGGGTTTCTACTGATTGTTTGCCTTCTATCATTTATGTGGAGATGTGATCAGTTGTGAACTGAGCAGATTAGAATAGATAATCTAAGGAATTTAATTAATTAAATTTTAGGAACTAAAAGCTGTGCAATGACGTTTTACAAAACTAGTGGTTCCTGTCTCCTGTCTCCTGTCTCCTGTCTCCTGTCTCCTGTCTCCTGAGCTTTTAGGAGCAACATGATATACCAACATTGATTTCTTAAACTCAAGATGTCAGTAAATTGTTGATGTTTTAAAAACAGCTCCAGTATCTTCTGGGTTGTTAATGGAAAATACTTTTCAGTGACATAACTTTTGACTGTAAAACATGCAGCCACAGCCTCCCTACTGCACATTGTTCCATTTAATCACGAAAGAAGTGTTGAGTGAAAAGGAGCAAACAGATCACATGGCTGAGTATGCCCTCCAGAGTCCAACCACAAACAACTCTGATTTCATATATATGGGCTTCAGCCACCAATGTTACTAGAGTCAATAATATTCACACAATGACCACTTGACGTGATCATAGACTGTATATAAGAAGTGGACGTAGTCACCGTGTGACTTCCACATCCATTGGGCCCATGGAGCAGGCGTAGTAGCGTCCACTCGGTCACGGGTCACAGCCGTCACGCTGTCTAATGATTTAAGTCTATTCCAGTGTTTGTACGGGGAAGTTGATTCACCACAAAAAAAGTAATCCGTTGATTTACAATGTAAGTCTATGGGGAAACAGTCTTTTTGGGCTCAATGGCATCATGTGACCGACATGGAAGTTGTAGTACCGCCGTTTGGCTACTACAAAAATTGGCATTAACGTGGGCCGCTGTTCCTGGAGGCTTGGTTCGAAACCTCGAGTTTGCCATTTTGGCTGTCACCATCTTGGTTTTTTGCAACCAGAAGTGACACAAGACGGTGGAGCTAATGCTGCATTCCATTTGAACTGGGATGTCGGAATTTCCAAATTCCCAGTCGGAAACTTCTACTGGAACGCCCACAGAAGTTGGATTTCCGACTAGGAAAGTTGGACCAACATCAACAACCCCAACCTCAAAATCCAAGATGGCTGCATCAACAATGAAAAAGCTGTAGTAATATATTGTTTATTAGAACTTCTGTCTTATTTGTGTCTCATTAAATCAGTCGTATACACTGTACTCTCCAACTTCTATCTGTGGACATGTTGCAGCAGTGTTTCTATGCCCAAAATATGGGAGTAATGTGTTGTTATCAACTGTTATTGCTAACAATGGCTAACCTGGCTGGAGAAAACTCTCACTAAGTTTTACGACTTGTTGTCCTGGAACACGGTTAACAAGATTTTTAGGCGACCAAAACATCCTAATTAACGTTTATGAACTGAAAACCCACCATGAAAGGATTAAAGTTCTAAAACGAAAACACAGATGTTACAGGGGATGGAAGGAGTAACAATGAATTTTACCCAGGAAAGAGAGATGGGCAACGAATGTGTGCAAACAATAATGATATAATATACTCTATTAGCAACAAATGGAAAGTGTTGGAAAACGACCAACTTAAAACTACTTTCTAACAGAAAGCATTACTGCGAAAATGCCGCACAGTACTACAACTATAAACACTCTTAATTCACTACAAGAAAAGCACTGCCGACTCCGGCACACACGCCAACCACCGGCGTAACCACAAAACACACAGTCTGGCCCACTGGCCCTGTCTGCTCCTCTTCTCCATACTACGGCACGTAACAACAGATAACTCCCAGACCGGACAACGCCGTGGTAGCGACCTGTCAATCACCAGGTAGCCCCACCCTGAAGCATCCCCTGCTTTATGGTCTATCTGACTCTAAATGGGACCATCATTTACTAAATGAACATCATGCTGTATTGAAGACTTGAAACTAGTGATTAAGACCATAACCTCATGTTTACAATGTTTACTGTGGTAATAAATCAAGAGAGAAATAAACTAATTTTCTCATAGACTTCTATACAATCATACTTCTATACAACAAGAGGAGTCGCCCCCTGCAGGATATTAGAAAGAATGCAGGTTTAAGGCACTTCAGCACTGGCTTCACTTTTCAGACCCGGAGGATGATGCCTGGACGTGACATGTAAATGTAGCATCAAATTCATACCCATACCCATAGAACCCATTTTCATTCACATAACCAGAGGTCAAGGGACCCCTTTGAAAACTGTTATTTAGCCTCTTTCGCGACAAGATACCAGTATCTCCACTCTAGCTATAAAACTGATCCAGCTACAACCTAATAATAGCAAGTTGCGTTAATGCGTTGAAAAAATGAGTGGCGTTAAAACAAATTTGCATTAATGCGTTAATATCAAGTAAACTTTGACAGCATTAGTATATAATACTTTATGCAGATGTGTGTATTTGATCTTCAGTCACATCTGAATGAATGATTTCAGCCAGTCTGTGTACATCTGAAGTAGGCTTGGGCGATATAACAAGATTATCATTTGACACGATACTGATTGGCCACGATAATGGTCCTGAGATATTGGTCCATAGATATTTATATCTAGTAGGGATCGACCGATATGTTTTTTTTAGGACCGATACCGATACCGATTATTAGTAATCCAGGAGACCAATAATCAATATTTTGAACCGATATACATCTGCGGTGAAAATGAAAATCTTGGTGTCAAAAATGGGAATAACACAAAACTTTGTTGAAATGCCTTAAAGTATATGTTTAATTAAAAGAGAACTTTTCAACATTATCTTAAAACAAAAAGGGCAGGGAGCTCTCAGCTTCTTATAAAGTTACCTGAACATTTTAATAAATAAATAAATAATATCTCTCTGAAGTTTTATTAAGTGTAAAAATAAATAAAACTATCAAAAGTTAAATTTGTGCTGGTTTCTATTTATTTATAAAGCCCTTAACATGCCATCATATATTACATTACATATTACTGATATTATAACACATCTGCCAAAAGTCCGAGCTGCTTCAGGACAGACTCAGTAACGTTAGCTAGTTCATTCTCACTGTGCAATATCATTTCCCACTTGTGCAATTGTGTTAATAGTCTGTTTATTGTCAATACTGTATATACTGCTCCTATTTTTATACTTCCATCTATTTAAATGGTTCATATTTTGTTTCACTTTGTTTAGCTCTTTTTTTACTGTGTTAGTTGATGCTTCTTGTTTTTTGCACAATATCCCCTTTGCTGCTGTACACTGCACATTTCCCCACTGCGGGACTAATAAAGGAATATCTTATCTTATCTTATCTTATCTTAGTTAGTAACATTAGTCCTGGTTGAGACTGAGAAGACCAGCCGATCAGATGTTTTTCTAGTCAGCTGACTAAATTATGGATCAACAAATGAACGTGTTGACGTTTGCTATCGCATTCAAGCTCTACGACGCTCAACATCAGCTCACGTTGTTCATGTAAACGTACATGTAAAAACACCAACACATCATGCGGGCGAGTAATGGTACATTTGCAAATGTAATGCTAAAGCAAGTTTCAGTTCCAGTGTGTAACTGGTAAACAAGGCATGCTTGTCTTCATGTAAATAGATCATAAGATCGTGGTGTTTTTGAAACTTCAGCATAGAGGATTGGGATGTTTATTGGAACTTACACAACAATATCTTCCTTCTTACCGAGAGGACTCCGTTCCGCTCGCCGGAGCAGCTCCGTCTGTCTGTCTGTTTTTGTCTGCACGTCTGAGGCATGGTAACCCTCAGTGTTAATTGGTTATTGCTGATGGTGTGTAACCAATCAGATAGTGCTGTGGGCGGGACATTGAGCTAGACTGCACAGTGGAGAGCACTGGCAGCAGGCTGACACAGAGAGGAGGCTGATCAGAGCCAAAGTAGCGCATTTATAAATGAATTCATTTTATCAGTTATCAGTTAAAAAAAATGGCGATACCGATAATCGGCAAAATGCTGAATATCGGCCAATAATATCGGCCAGGCCGATAATCGGTTGATCCCTAATATCTACATGCGTCTCTCTTCAGTTTTTTTTGGACGATAATATCGTATATCGACTTTTTTCTTAAAGCAATATCATCAGTAGGGAAATTTGAATATCGTCCAACCCTAGTCTGAAGACTGTTTGGCTTTTGTGTTCATTCACAATAGTTTTGACTGAATTCTTGTTTGATGTAGAAGCTTGAGGAAAATGGTTCCAGTACACTCCCAATATTCCCACTCGTGATGTGTTGGCCGCGGTGTAGTTTTAGGTCTCAACTAAACTAAACTGAAATGAGGCAGCTTCATCGAGTCATTGTCTTTGGTGAACAAGCTACAGCATATAGGGATTTAAAAAAACAACATTTTAATAAGAGACACATGGTGCCTCTTAATTATTCTCCTTTCATCCCAGATTCTGACCCCGGCATTTACCCTTCCTTCACACAATGTACAAGGGAAGAGCTAAGCTAATAAACAGAGAATATCCTGCCAGAAAGAAGAGGGAAGGGAGGCAGGGAGGGAGGGAGGGAGGAGGTTAATGTCTCTGTCTGTCTGTCTGTCTGTCAGTGAGGCTGATTCACAGTTGTGTTTTGCTCCACTAGGAGAGAGGACACTGCTGAGAACGTCAGTGTGTGTATGAGCTTGCAGCGCAGCAGGGTGTGAGCGAGCGTCTGTGTGCTCATGTCAGCATGAGATGAGGAGTCTTGTTGTGTTTACAGTAGATCGTTTCTGTCTTTAACAGAACGTTTACAGATAAAGGTGAAGCCCTTCTAACTACAGGACCTCATGCCATTCATCTGTCCTTCCTCACATTCATTATGGGCCGTCTCTCGCTGCTCTTTGCTGATGCCCAGCATGCTCAGCGTGCCCCAGGTGTGTACTAGAGCAGGAGCAGGGTTCTGAGTTAGTGTGTGTGTGTGTGTGTTTGTGTGTGTGTTACTCTCTTTAATCTGGAAACAGTGATGGCAGCCTGAGAGTGACTCATGGTAATACAATAAGCCTCAGAGTCTCAGATCAGCACTTTGAAGCAGAGAGAAAGTGGCATCAGCAGTCGTGGTTTCCTGCTTCGTGTGTGTATGTGCATGAGTGGGTGGCTGTGTTTCTGTTTGTGTGTAGAAGGAAAAGATTAAACTCATTTGCATGTGTGGTCATTAAGTTCTTAATTGTTGCTATTTTATCATATCGAATAACAAAGTATGAGTTGATCCTGAAAAGCCATATGGTACTAGGGGTGTAAATCACAATTTTCATCACGATACAATATTATATTGATTATTTGGACAATAAAACGATATGTGCTGATATCACAAAGTGTGCTACGATACGATTTTGATTCGATTCAATTCATGGGCTTGCGATCGATATGAGACAATATAATATGCCCATTTTACACGATCAGTTACATTTATATTAGGGCATCAAATGTACCTTAAAGGGAGATTTGTCAAGTATTTCATATTCTTATCAACATGGGAGTGGGCAAATATGCTGCTTTATGCAAATGTTTTAGCGCGAGTTTGGAGCGATATTTAGCTTCCTTCGCGACAAGCTAGTATGACTAAAAATCAAGAGTTGCGTTAACAAATTATATTAACTCTGACAGCCTTAGCTAGCTAGCTTTAAAACCGAGCCCACTACAACCTCCGAAAGATCGATTGCGTTAATGCGTCAAAGAAATTAGTGGCGTTAAAAGGATTTTGCGTTAATGAGTTATCATCCTGTTAACGTTGACAGCCTTAATTTATATCAACTCACAAAAAACAACTCAAATATGTTTTGACAATTTTATAACTGGGCTCTTCCAGCCATTTAAATCAAAAAACAAACTACTCTTTTTGATAAAAAGAATAAAGTAGACCTGTTGTTTAAGCACTGTTTGAATGTGTAGGAAGGAGGACGGGAATGGTTACAGACATGCCACGTCAATTTCATAATAAAGCCGTCATCTTAAAGATGACAATCTATATGGATGTTTTCACTTTGCATCGGTGACATTGGATCGTTGATCATTGAATCGATACATCGCTCCATATCGTTACACCCCTACATGGTACAACAATAAAGATTCCTTTTCTTGTCAGTGTCAGTGATTGAACCAAAGTGTGTTGTTTTGTGTTTGACCCCAACAGACTGCAGAACCAAGGGTCAGTTCAACGCCCTGTCATACCACTTTAGAGGACGCAGATCAGCTGAGCACAGCTACAAAGAGGAGAGTCCTGCCAGCAGCATCCAGGAGACCAGGTAACACAGCATGACAAACATCCAGAAGTAATGTCTGACTTGAGGACAACAAATGTTCAGAAAGACATTGTGGTGTCAATACTGTATGTGACTCTTATGTTACTGAAAGGTTTACTCTATAGCAGAAGCTTTTCTCTGTGTGTCTTCAATTCAGCATTGGCAGGTACAAATATGTTTCAAGCAACAATTTAGGAAGTTTATAAATGGTATACAGTATATTTAGTTTATATAGCATTAGAGAGACTATAAAGAGATGATAGTTGTATGATGTTGATGATGTTTTTTTACATATCTCTTTGCAGCCCAGTGGAGGACACCGTAGAAAGTCTTGTAAATGTTACTGTGACCTCCAAAAAAAGCACTGAACCATCAAACAAGGACTTCCAGGACTTTGTGTCCGACATGCAGAAAACCATCACAAGTTTACGAAAGCAGGCGAGTCTCATCTCTGAACGCTCTGACACAGTCAGAGCCCCGTGCGTACAGACAGGTTTTACATTAACATGTCAGTTAATTCCTCAGGATGGGGCCCAGCATTCCGACTTTGTCTTCTGGTCTGCTGCAGCCTTTATAATGTAGAGCCGCTGATAAATAGACAGTTACAGTAAAGGTGTGTTTTTATAGGGTGCTGTTTGGTTGTGTTTATAATTGGGGACATGTGTTAGAGGGGAGTTTTGTAGTTTAAAGAATGTAGTATGCTTCAATATCTTTCTTTTGACACTGTACTCATGCTGTATGCACACTCTCATGTATACAGTATGTTCCAGTATTGTAAAATGTGTTGCGAGGGAGAGAGACGTGTGTCAGTGTTGATGTGACCACAGACAACTGCTCGTCTGAGTGAATGTTGGTGTCCTTGTGTGTTTGCAGATTAAAAGACTTGAGGCCCGTCTGAGCAAGACTGACTGCACTGATAATGAGGCACGTGAACGGACGGATGGAGAGCGGTGGAAAAAGGACTCCTGCACCATATGTGAATGCAGAGTATGTTCAACACATACATCAATACAGTATGCACACAAACACATGCACACAATTCTTAATTCACATTACAGGGCTTAATGCTCAGTTCCAATTTTTTGCCCAGATTCAATCTTTGTGCCTTGTCTGTCCACATTCATGATTGAAGAGATCCATATCTGACATCAGTGTGAACGGATCTCTGCCCTGAAACGCCTCACATGCATCCAATAACGTCACACACATCGGGGACCGCCGTCCGGCCCATTATTCAGATATACACGCTGGAGTTGTTGGAGTCCAGTGACTGCCAGACTCTATTAACATACGTATTGCTCAATTCAACAGATCTGTGTTCCCCGTTACACAGATGTGACTCCTAAGTTCTAACGTATGACTTTGTATGACACCTAAAGAAAGACTTTTCATTTAACTTCAACAGCTCTTCTATGAACTAAGTTAAATAAAGTAAAGTACGATGTGTGACGTTACTGTTGGACATAAAGAAACACCACCAGTCAGCACGTACACGCTATTTTATAACATGTGATTTCATTCAATCAGAGTTGTGCTCTGTGAAACATGACGGATTGATCAGAAGAACTGAGTGAATTGTGAAAAGTCTGTTTGATAAGTTCATTTACATTTGAAATGACTGACGAGGGAAATAAAGTCTTCAACTGTTTGCTACTGTGGGAGCAAAACCTCTGCTAAAATATAGTTGAATTTAACTGGGCCGAGCTTACAGTCAAACATCTACTCCTTCTAAAAAATAGTTTATGATTTCATATAAATCATAAACAGACACTACAACACAGTGAACATGATTTAACATAATTCGGTATTCATTTTAGCTCCATGTAAAATGAATGAATGTGATGTTTCCCAGATAAAGCTCGTCACATTTTTGTAACTGCTGATTTATTAAATCTGAGATCTACTGAGGGAAACATAACGCTGAATTTAGCAGAAGAACTCGGTAATATTGAAAATAGTCCTAGTTCTGTGGAGAGAGAGCAGAATACACAAACGCCCTTTTTCCAATTTCTGTATGGGCATTTGGGACAGAAAGCATAAAGAAGTCCTGAGAACGCAGAGGGGATTGTCCGGCAGAGTGGGATGAGGACACATGGGTAGAATGGGAGCAGACCAGGAATTGACTTCTATATAAAGATGTACTAATGATAGAGTGTACAGGTGGCCAGGGCAGGCCGTCCCACCTGACAGATAACTCACAGTGGTGAGTCGGAGCTTTACACTTGGTAAAAGCATGGCCAGTGATTGGATATATATATGCTTTAGGACCACATATGAAAGTGTCCCAGACCTGTTTGGGAAAAATCTGATTTCTGTGTCCACACTACTCTGAAAAAATCAGATCTCTGTCACATGAGGGTAAAAAAATGTGGGCCATATTTGCTTCTAATATGAACGTAGCCAAAGAAGCTGATGGAGTTTTGGTACCTCCATGTTGGCTGTCCAGCTCTGCCCAGTTTTAATGCCCCAGTTTCTCCCTGTCTGGTGCTCTTGCCAGTGTTCCACCTCCTCCTGGCAGCAGTGTCTCCCTCCCCACAGTGTTGTATGTGCCGGCCACTTCTCTGCCTTTCATTCTTTATCTTTGACACTTTACTCAATGCCAGGTGCTGGCAGAGGTGACAGCAGCTCCATGCCAAACCTGGCTGCCTCTGATCCCCCCCACTCACCTCCTGTTGTGCTCCCCACATCTGACAAGACACCTGTCACTTTCTTTTTTATCTTTCTCTCTTTACCCTCGGCTTCCCCAGAACTATCTCTTTCCACCTTCCACGCCTCGCTGTAATTGGAGGATTTTTTGTTCTAATTAGATTTGGCAGGCAGAAGCACAATGAGAAAGACTGTCTGGGAAAGAATGGTTGGGTTCAACATGTTGTTGCTGTAAAACAAAGCAGCTCATTGTTCTGCTCAGCCATGTCGTCAAGCACCTTACTAGAGGCAGAACGTTTCACTGTCTGTTCTGTGCCAGCTCATGACCACACACTGAAATCATTCATTCACACATTTATTATTCATATTATGTTCTATATCTGTGAAGTGATTCTATTTCTTATTGAGACACCTTTACTGAACAAATACATATACATCAGTTTCATCTGTATTTTCTTGTTAAATGTGTTTTTTATAGGGCTGTCAATCGATTAAAATATTTAATCGTGATTAATCACACATTTTTTATCTGTTCTAAATATACCTTAAAGGGAGATTTTACAAGTATTTAATACTCTCATCAACATGGGAGTGGACAAATATGCTGCTTTATGCAAATGTATGTATATATTTATTATTGTAAATCATTTAACAACACAAAACAATGACAGATATTGTCCAGAAACCCTCACAGGTACTGCATTTAGCATAAAACAATATGCTCCAATCATAACATGGCAAACTGCAGCCCAACAGACAACAACAGCTGTCAGTGTGTCAGTGTGCTGACTTGACTATGACTTGCCCCAAACTGCATGTGATTATCATAAAGTGGGCATGTCTGTAAAGGGGAGACTCGTGGGTACCCATAGAACCCATTTACATTCACTGATCTGGAGGTCAGAGGTCAAGGGACCCCTTTTAAAGATGGACATGACAGTTGTTCTTCGCCAAAATGTAGCATAAGTTTGGAGCGTTATTTAACCTCCTTCACAACAACTCTGTCGGATTCCGATTCTTCAGGTTTTCTAGTTTCATATGATACCAGTATTTTCACTCTAGATTTAAAACTGAGCCGCTACAACCTAAGAACCACAAGTTGCAATAATGCTTTAAAGAAATGAGTAGCGTTAAAATGAATTTTTATCAGTGTGTTATTATGGCATGAACTCTGACAGCTCTAGTATTTAGTTCTGCTGTGTATAATAGTTCTATAATAGTTCTATAATAGTTCTATAATAGTTTCCAGTTGCTCTGTTCTTGTCTCTGTGCTGTTTTGTACTGCCTGTATCTTGATATCTGCAGCTGGCCAGATCACCAACATTCCATCCAGTCTAATCTAATAAGGGAACTGACCTGTTGCCCCTTCTTTCCCCCCCCCCCTGCAGGACACCCAGGTGACCTGCTTTGTGGAGTCTTGTCCATCAGCCGAGTGCAAACGGCCCATCAAGCTAAAAGGCGCCTGCTGCCCGGTGTGCCTCAAACAGGCAGACGTTGGGAAGCGGCACAAAGCAGACACCCACCACGAATGACCCTCAGGACCCCCCCGACAAACACACTCTAGTGGCTGAACGTCACCCGCAGACATCCAGACAGAGGATGGGACTCATGAAGGTGTGGCAGCCACCAATAGCCTCGATAGACCCAATAGCCTCAGTTTTTGTTTTGTTTCATTTTGTATTCTTTTTCGTTGATATGGGGAGGGGGGTGATTTTATTTTATTTCTGGATTGTTGCCCCCACCAGGGCCAGCAGCCTGAGGCTCGGTTTGAAATCCTCTGGCGAGCAGCCGGCGATCACTAAATGGATTGATTTCTGAACCGACGGGTGGATGGATAGATGGATGAATGGGTGGATTGTAAACACGACGGACAAACCTCTTCTCCTCGCTCCGAGGCTTCTGAAGTGTAACAAACAGCCACTGTGTTTGAGCTCCTGCGAGACAAATCGCAGGGCCACTTGCCGTCGAGAAGCAGGAAAGGGAAGTAGAACGAAAGGCGGCAGCCATTTTGTTGTCTCACAAAAGTTTCTCAGGTTAGAGATGCCTCAAACTGGTGCTATTTCCCCTTTTTATTAATCACTAAATACAAACCTTCAAAGTATTTTGTATGCAAAGCAACCTATATACACTCAACATATGCCTTTTTATGATAAATCACAATGGAGAGGATGGTTGTATTCAAACTAAAAGACTTTTGATCTATAGATTTACTTCATCTTTTAGCCAAGCTTTTTTTCCTCCCTTTTTTGTATAAGAATGCTTACGTATGAAGATAATGTGAAGCCCTAGAAACATGTCTGTAACACAAAAGAGATGTCTACTGATTACTGCTCCTCTCTCCATGGACAACTTGTTAGTTGACTTCCTTCTTGTCTCTGCTGGCCTGTCCTGAACTTGAGTGAGGTGGAGCCGTGTAGAACTCCCCATTGCAGGACACTCAAACCAGCTCTTGCACTGTCGTGCTCCTTTCCAAGTTTCATTTTTGCTTTCAGAAAGCAGTGAAAGAATATCCATCTTTGCCACTGTAATGTTGTGAACTTTGTCCCAGTATTTTCCTCAGTTTCCTAAAGCCAAATGTATGATTTAGTTCCTTCTAAAATGACATAAATAACACATGTGTGTATGAATGTTTTAGCCTTTGGTACTGCCAACTCTACCACAGCAGTATTCTCCTTCTGGCCTGCATGTACAGCCTTTAGTCCACACACTATACACTATTGAAGGACTGTTGCCTGTTCTTCTGTGTTGTGGTGGACCTGCAGCTCTCTAGCACCAGTTTAGACAAGGACACGCTTGCATGCATTCCTTTGTCAAGCATCCACTTTGACTCCAGCTTTTCCCTCTTTAACTTTTTTTCTCATGTGTGTTCAGTGTTTGGATATTTCCCCCATGAGGACCGTGTTCAGTGTTGATATAGGTTAGGAATGCTCATCCCGCTCATGTTTCTTTGCCGTGTCGAAGATTTTTGAGCCCGGGGCTGACGTCACTCAGCAGAGCATGTGTGGAGCGCAGGCTCCTCCAGCGCTCTGACCCTCATTCCGCTGTAATGGAAGCCATATGAGAGGGGAAGCTGTGGGTAATGCTGGGGGGAGGGGTGCTCATGATCGGGATACAGTGTCAATCAAAACTCCACAATCTCGCTGTTGTGAGATTTATTCCACTGACCCTCGTCAGCTGGCCTTAACCATGTACTGTACTCAGACCCCCCACCGTACCCCCTGCACTGGCTTGCCGAGTGTAACATAAGTCACGTTTTTGTTTTCCTGTTTTGCTCTTCATTACGGTGAAGTGGCTGCAGTCTTCCTTTCCATTGTTTTCTTTATGTGGTAACGTCCTGAGCGAGCAGCTGTCACTAAACAGAAATAACGCTCTACGGAATGTTCCATCCAGGGTTCCACATGGGTTACTGGGCTGGCAGTCGCACTGCTAAATTGGTATCATATCATGTGTTTAGATATACTGGACAGGTTTGTACATCAAACTGTGTTTACAGCCCTATTTTTCTCTTCCAACAATACCTACATGTACACATCCTATTCATGTGCTCCAATGTGTTAATGAATTTAGTATTTTTGATATATTCTCATAAACGTGTTTGAATGAGTGTGTTCGTCTCATTCTCATTAGTGCTAAATGCATTTTTGGTTCCAAGGTCTGGCTGTCGAAGCACTGTGAGGTCTCTTCGTTACCAGTCTTCTTATGCATATATCTGTTGTATTAATTCATTTTTATTATTTTCTATTTTCATCATAGTTCACTCTCTTTTTTATTTCCACCGAAAAAAAACTCCCCAAGTGTCAATGGAATGCACTGCTCTGCAAGACTGAACATGCTTCACCTACACTGTCCCTCAACCAGTGGTCAATGTGGATATAATAGTACCTATCATGACATTTGTATTGTACGTTTGCCAAAGAATGGTTTGCACTGTAATGTATGCCTCTCGACAGTAATGATAAATAAATAAATAAATAAATAAGCCACATTTGAATTATAGTAATGCATGTTGGTGCCTGTTGTTTTTCACCTCCTGTGCCTGACTGAGCATCAGTGAGATCAATCTAAAAGATGTGACTCGTCATCAGCTCATTGATGCTCAGACATTTGGGGATTTTTATTTTGCTTATAACAAAAATAAGTTTTGCACTGAACGTCAAAGCCATCTAAAAACCATGCAGTTTTGTTTCATTAAGTTGGCTGTGTCTGGTCTATACGACTACTCTAATATTTTACAGTTGACTCACATTTACTTTGTTAGTAGTAGTAGTTCCTGCACTTCCTTAGGAGCCTAAAGCGCCTTTTGATATTTGCAGACTTGATCATACTTCCTAACTCCTGGTTCTCTTTTGTTAGCCGTGCTAGTGGCATGGCTACGGAAGCCATGAGAGGCAAGTGAAAAAAAAAAAAATTCTGGTGATCCATTTTCTAAATCTGATCTAAATTATTTTCTCTCCTGTGTTTATGACTTAAGAACCGGTGGGAAAAAAAAGTTTTGACAGGATTATCTTTCTCAATTTTTTTTTTTTTTGTCATATGTGAAAACAAAAAAAAAAGGTTTTGGTGGGTGAGATTTTTGTTGTTGTTGTGTTGTGGTTGCAATACTCATTTCGGCTACAAGAGGCTGAAGTGCTCCACTACCCCAGGTTCTAAATAGGACTATAAGCATTCATGTCTTCTCTAATTGCAGATTGGCAGATTTCCAGCCAAAATAAAGACATGACAGTAATGTTACATAACTTGCTAACTCACAATATACTTTATGTAACTTGTGTTTAGAGTTCATGGAGAAATGGGTGAAAAAATTATCCTGGCAACGGGCGCTCCGATAGTTCTCTGGTAGAGTGGACGCTATATACCGGCCCAGGGTTCAGATCCGACCCGCGGCACTTTGCTGCAAAAAAGCCCCAAAAAATTATAATAAAAAAAAAAAAATGATCATAGCAAAACTTTTTTTTCACCTGTTCTAAAGTCATAAACACAAGAAAAACACAATTTCGGTTAGACTTGGAAAATACTTAGCCAGATTTATTTTTTCTCACTTGCATCTCTGGTCTTCCGTACATGGCTCTAGGGCGGTCACTGTATTTAGGTCTCATTAGCAAATGCTAACACATTAAAAATCTAAGATGATGGTAAACATTATACCAATTTAACATGAGCACTTTAGCATTGTCATTATGAGCATGTTAGCATGCTGACGTTAGCCTCACAGAGCTGCTAGCATGACTGTAGACTCTTGCGGTGTGTTCCAATCCGCGTACTTCTGTACTTACACTCACTATTTTGAGTGCATAAGTGCGTTCCAATTGGGAAGTACGGCAAAATGCAGTGCACTCAAAGTACCCGGATGTTGTACTCAAAACGGTCAGATGGTTGAGTGTGGAACGCTGGACACTTTCCACACTCATTTGCCTCCATCTTGGCTACGTAGTGGAAGGGGCGGAGCCACGACCACTATTCAAACATACGTAGATAACAGAATAAAACAATACAATACGTAAACATACCGGTGCATTTTCAGCCAACAGGAGGACACATCGTAGGCGTAGGCGACCACGTTGGAAACGTAATTTCCACTCTGCTTTAATTTTTTTCAGAAGATATTTTGGCGGGTAGCGAGCCGCGGTCAAATGTTGCGATCGTCATTTCCGGTCAGTGCGCCGCAGAGTATTCGATTTGAGACGACCCTACCCCGCTGAAATTTACACACTACTTAAGTCGGTACAGAGTGCACAAAGTGCACTACATTGAAGTGTACTTCTGGAAGTACGTGGATTGGAACACATTGTTAGTCTCGTTCTCCTTTGTATGGTTCTCTGCTCTCAGCCAGGTCTTGGACATGAGAGACATCACTATCTAAAGCAAGTGGATCCAAACAGAAAGCAGCTGGGAAGTGTTTGGGGAAAGATATTTGCAAGGTGAGTAATCTGAGGCCGGAGCTGAGAACATTAAGCATGTGAAGTAAAGTCTCTGACTCTTGGTCACGTTTTGTCTGGCACAGAAACCCATAAACTGTTTAATACCTTGTCTTGTGGCTAATCATTTATGCTCTGGAATTAGTTGCTTTCAGATAAATACTAAAACACATTTGTGTTGATCAGGACTGACCATAAACTGTATAGATAGACCAGGTGTCTCCACTTCCTCCCATTGTACTAAAGTGAAGCCACGTCTCATCTCCCCATTTATAGCATCAAATAACTCATTAAAACCAAACTTATCAGAAAAATGAACACTTTATTTGACGTGTACTTTGACTTTTTAGTTTGGCCCATGTCCCATCTGCTAACATGGAGGGGCTGGGACTTTATGAGCTATACTGCAGCCAGCCACAAGAGGGCCATCCAGATGTTTTGGCTTCACCTTTGGGGAGTTGTCATGTCGTCCATCTTTATATACAGTCCATGGTACTGTTTCAGAAACTGTCTCAAAAATAATACAAGCTTCCTCCCGTTTATCTGTTTCCACCCCCATACTTTCTTTCCTCCATCCATGTCCCTCCTCTAGTCCTCTAGACTTCTCCCTGTAGACTCAACACTGGGCAGTGAGCGGACCGAGGGAGGCTCTGGAAAGAAACCCGGACCAGGAAATGAGGTTTCCAGTGGCTGCACAGATAAAAGCACCTTCATCTTCTGGCCAGGCAGGAAAAGACATTATCACCGTGACAACAAGGAACCTACCTTTAGGTCTATTCCTGCGAGATACAAACATGAATACACACACACATACATGCACTTCCTCTGGGTTATTCTCATATCTGCTGCAGAGCTTCCCTTCCCGGCTGCTGTTTGAATGAAACCTTCTCTGTTTATCTTGGAGAAAGATGGACGATCCGATTATGTAAGTAAGGTAGGAGCTGTAGGTGTCTGGAGACAATACGACACAAGAAAACATCAGAGCACAAAGTCAATCGTATTCAACTGAAACAAAAGCCTAGATCTGAAGATCCATCCAGCACTTTTCAGGTCTTGAAGCAGACTCCAGAAAAGAGGCAGAGGATTGTGGCTTTCAGGGTTTGGACAGGACACGCAAGCCAGCAGCTGCACAAGCCTGGCTACCCAGCGAGACTCTCACTTCCCACTCGTCACGTAGCCTACTGGAATTTCATTTAGTCAATTGGCTCTCCACGCTGCACCTCTCACTGGCCAAGGTGGGGAATTCTTTCCCCTCGCTAGTGGAACGTCATTCTCATTTCCGGAGCGAGGCGGATGAAAGAGAGAGAAGTGATGTCCCGCTGGGGGAAAATAGGTTTGGCATCCCGGGACTCAAAGGACTGCAGCGATGGCTTGTCTCCCCCAGTAGGTGTGGTATGTCATGAGATGGCTTCCTGCTAGTGTTTTTGGCACTGATACCAGTCAAGTCCACTGAGTTTATACTGCAGGTGTTTGCACAGGCAGTTGCTGTATGTGTAAAAGGGCTTGGGAAGGTGACTGTCTTACCTGCTTGGAATCACAAGAGATGCACTAGCAAACTCAGCAATATAATATTTTACTATGAGTTAGTTTGAATTACACTGTATCTTTACTTCATGTCATTTACAGGATATGAGATAGTGGAGCTTGGATGTAAAGTTTGATGGTGACACAAGAGGAAAGCTGAACAATTGTCCAAAGTTGAAAGGCTTCATCCTTGGGAGTGCCATTTCCTTAAAGGCCTTTACACTTTGGGGACGTGATGAATAAACCACACGAAGATATGAAATACTTGCATGCTAATATTATATGTTTAGGGCTTTTATTGTGAAAGGTAAAAGCGGAAGGATTAGATCTGGTCTGCGCTGCCTTTGCCAAGGTTGAAAGGAGTAATAAAGTTTGCTATCCTGGTTTGTAGGGGTGTAACGATTCATCTACTACATCGATGTATCGATATAAAATCAATTTGAAACGCAAAAATCGATTGTATCGATATTAAGGATTTGCACCATGTATTTAAGGACGACAACGTTATATCAAAGTGTTTTTAGCACTTGTATTAGTAAAGAAATGTTAAATGTAACTCAGGTTCTCCAGACATGCGTCAGCTCTGCCATCTGCAGCGCGAGCGCGCATCCATGGTGTGCATGTAGACGTACGGAGCACTGGACTCCTCCTCTCTCACATGGTAACGGCTGGAGGGAGATGAGCAGCGGTCTGCATGAGACGGGGCCGGCTTCACCCACAGGCGCTTTCCCCGTGCGCTGTTGGTTTATCATTCAGAGAAAATGACTTTCCTTTTCCCCGTCATAATATCTACTGTATGTGAACGCAGCATCAGCCTCACGTATCCAGCCGGAGAGCAGACGGTCCGCGAGGCAAAGTATCACGACGGGAGTAAAGTAAAAAGCAAAACAGAAATTCAACTAACGTCAGTCTGAAGTAGTTTTAAAATGTTTTTCCAGATGTTTCCATGTATGAAAAGACCTTAAATGAACCCTGTAGGTGAACTACTGGATTACTATCAGCAGATTATTTAAACAGTGTTTGTATAGGAATGATTCTGTCCCAAGCTGTTTGATCACTATCAGCTGTCTGATCACTATCAGCTGTCTGATCACTATCAGCTGTTTGATCACTATCAGCTGTTTGATCACTATCAGCTGTCTGATCGCTATCAGCTGTCTGATCAGTATCAGCGGTTTGATCACTATCAGCTGTTTGATCACTATCAGCTGTCTGATCACTATCAACTGTTGATCACTATCAGCTGTTTGATCACTATCAGCTGGTTGATCACTATCAACTGGTTGATCACTATCAGCTGTTTGATCACTATCAGCTGGTTGATCACTATCAGCTGTTTGATCACTATCAGCTCGTTGATCACTATCAGCTGTTTGATCACTATCAGCTGTTTGATCTCTGTATTATTGATCTACTGTTTATATTGAAAATGAGGACAGAAGCAGCAGGTTAAACCACTGTTCATTTAACTTGAATAGAAGTTGGTTTATTATATATAGTGTTAAATATTTAACTGCCTTGTATCTTGAGAACTGAAGCAGCCTGCAGTTGCACTTTTTATTATTTTCTAATAAAAGGTGTATGTATTTGCCATTAATCGTTGTTTACTTGTTTATATCCATAATTAATTTATCCCTGATTCCCTTATAAGAAAAACTTTGAGGAATCCTGACCTGTACTGTCCAGTATCCAGTTATTTATTTCACAGTCACACTGACTGAATTTTTGGCAAAAGAAGTTACTGTATCGATTTCAAATCATTGAATCGTATCGTAACGTATCGCTCTAGATGAGCCAAATATCCTCCTTGAATCGTATCGGAACCATGGAAATCGTATCGTATCGTATCGTATCGTTGTAAAAACGTATCGTTACACCCCTAGTAGTTTGGTATACGGAGCCTCTGTGTTGCTGTTTCATAAATATAGGTGTAACCATGGATGTATAAAGAGAACTGGATACAGCGTTGGAGGTGGGCTCCTGTTCATTCCTATTAGAGTGTCTCAGTGGTGCATGAAGCCTACATGACTCGACTGCCGAGTGATGAAGTACCTGGATCTTCCGTCGATCTTCCTCATCCATTGGGCCCATAGAGCAGGAGCAGTAGCGTTTACATTAACTCCTCCTCCCAGCCCTCTCTTCACTTTCCCAATGTAAGTCTATGGGGAAAAGGCATCACATGACGAACACGGAAGTTGTAATTCCACCGTGGCCACTACGAAAATTTGCTTCAAAGCCCAACGCTCTTCCTGGGGGCTTGGGTGCAACTCAACTTGTTCCGCACAATGTGATTTGTTGATGCCTTTATTCGCGGTCCAAAAGCTCAGAAAAATCGGCCTCATTCGGAAATGATTTTTTGCCGAGTGATATTTGTGTTTTGTGTGAAAGTATTCATGACAAAAACAGCAATACAAATATATTGATGTGGGAATTAATCGCACAGGAAAAAAATGCCCGCGGTGTGTAAAGGCCATAAGCCCTGTGGATCTCTTTTTTTTCTTGTATTTCTAATTCAATATACTCACAAGTACCTCCCACCTTCTGACTTTAGCCCCAGGCACCTAGCCCCCCTCTGTCTCTTCCCCTGGAACCCACATATAATTATCACCTGACTTAGCAGTAGGCTAACCCTATCAGTAGTCGGTGTTCGTGGTGTTACACGGTATTCGTGCATACACCGATTACACACCGTTTATATTACTTTCCCGTCTGTCATTTTGCTTTGTTTTAAATAGAAATTAAACCCATTTAGTTCATTCTCACATATCAGCATCCATGTTCATAAAATAAAAAAACTCTTAATTTTTTAAATACTAAACGTGTTATCAATACTTAATCGGAAGACGGATGCTACAATTAGCCTAAAGTATCCGCTCCGTTCTACACAGTGGGCATCCTCCGAGTCTAAGAGGTGAAGCCAATGCTGAAGAGCCTTAAACCTGCATTTTCTCTAACAGCCAGCAGGGGGTGACTCCTCTGGCTGCTAAAAGAAGTCTGATTGTATAGAAGTCTCTGAGAAAATGAGCCTACTACTCTCTTGATTTATTACCTCAGTAAACATTGTAAACATGAGTTTATGGTCTCAATCACTAGTTTCAAGTCTTCTTCAATACAGCATGATGTTCATTTAGTAAATGATGGTCCCATTGAGAGTCAGATAGACCATAAAGCAGGGGATGCTTCAGGGCGGGGCTACCTTGTGATTGACAGGTCGCTACCAGGGCGTTGTCCGGTCTGGGAGTTGTCCGTGTTTTTGTCTCAGAACTTTAACCCTTTCACAGTGTGTTTTCATTTCATCAAAGTTAACTGTAACATTTTGATCGTGTAAAAATGTCTTATTCTTGTTCGTATAGCTCCACCCTCTCGTGTCACTAAATATTGCAAAAAAAACGGTCCACAAACCAATGGGTGACGTCACGGTGACTACGTCCACTTCTTCTATACAGTCTATGGTTCATTAGCAGCACAGAGTCAGATTTCCTTTCCAGTGTCTGTGAAGACTCGTATATCTAGAAGTGCTAAGTCAAAGAGAACTGGACAAACAAGTCCAAGTAAGACTCAGCATTTTTAGATGCAGTCTTTCCAAGCCACCATGTATAATTTTTGTGTAACTGTATAATGTACTGAAGTCCTCAGAACCCTCCAAATTCAAGATGGTGGGCACTTTACTGGGCCCAGAAATGCCTCTGCTCAGGTAGCATTCCTAAAACAGCATTTTAAGCTCTCACAGATACAATAGAATGCTTGCTTCGGTATTATGGGCTGTAACCTTGAGGGGTCGGTAATAAGGTTTAGGAATTGTCTTTCAAAATACCATTGGCACCTTGCTGTGATTGACATGTTTGACTCCTGCTAGGTGTACACATACATACATTCATCTGCCTCATGGTTCAGTCATTAACAGTATAGAAGTTTATGTATAATAGCCATCAGTAAGCGTGTGACTGTGTGTGTGTGAATGTATCAGTGCTCAGCACTTCCACGCCTATCAGTCCCTGATGTCATTCTCAGCTTTTGTTGTTTCCAACTCTCAGCGTTTGAGTTACACTAATTCGATTTACGGCTGTAACTCAGCGCCAAATAGAGTGCTACGTTTGATCCCTCCTCCCCCTGGGGGGACTCTCTCCCCCATATGAAAATACCAAACTCCTTTCCCAGGTCTATTAACTGGGACTGCCAAAACAGAATGGACGGTATCGCTGAAATATAGACAAAACAGGTCAGCAGATAAGCGTAAATCATCTTCTGTGTCATCCAGCATAGATCCAGTATGATCATGTTGGATGTGTGTGTCTGCGTGTTAGAGCTGGGCAGTGAGTTGAGAAGAACATATAGTTCTTATACGGTGTAATTGTTGCCGATAGAAAGCCAAGCTAATCTCATGTGAGTACTGGCTGAGCGCCTCGCTGGCAAATGACTGACTGGCAGATGGGATGACTCAGTGCGTGACCGACTGATAGGCTCACTGGTTGATTTGCCTGCATTCCTCAGCGGACACCAGCAGGGTACAGTCTGACCCAGCGTGATAATCCCCTCGCTGCCAGGACCCCTAATCAGCTGTCCTCCAGACCTGAAATGGGCTAGCTAATGGGGGAAGCCAACCTCACACACTGAAGGAATGTATGTTGACATGCACACAAAGACTGCGGCGCCAAAACAGAACTACTTGTCTGCAAAACATCTATAGCGTCCTATATGAAAGATATCCTGGACAAAACTAATGGCATTTTCCTCCCAGAGGTTGGGAAATTTTATTTTGAGTTGTTTGAAAAGTGCGTTAAAGAACTGGAGAATTGAGTGCTTTGGATACACGGCAAAATCAAAACATGTACACAAAGATTTGTATCGGGGAATTCACCTAATATGACATGAGCCACAACTCCAGCTGTGAGCCAAACACTTGGATTGATAGCAGGCACAAAACAAAGGGGAACCCCCTCTGTTGTGATATTCAAGATACAAAATCTAATCTTCGAGGACTGCTGTGTGCTCCTGTTATATGTGCTGTAGTAGCTAATGTTACCACGATGTACACATTAAATATATAGCAAGTATAACCAGGGTAGTTTACGCCTCATCGAACACAAGCCCCCAGGAAGAGCGCCGGGCTTTGAAGAAACGTTTTGTAGTAGGTGGTACTACAACTTCCGTGTCCGTCATGTGATGCCACTTGATAATTTTGTTTAAGGTGAATTAACTTCCCGGTACGAACACTCTACCAACCTATCTATAACTAATAACTGTATTTAAATCATTAGGCACTAATAGCTGAATCCAGAGTTAATTCCCTTCCTCCGTTCATGTGAATTAGAACCAGACCGAGGCTGGACTGCGGGCTGGGAGGAGGAGTTAAAGGAAACGCTGCTGCTCCTGCTCTATGGGCCCAATGGATGCGGAAGATCTCCGGATGATCATGCGCCAGTGAGCAACTCTCATAAGAATGAATGGGAACCTGCCTCCAATGCTGTATCCAGTTCTCTTTATACATCCATGATCAAACCTAGATTAGAGTCCAAACCCCTATTTCCTACTTACAGTAGATACTCTGCACAATCTTTAGAGTACAGGTGTATACAGGGTTACACTAGGTATTGCAGGACATCCTGTCATCAAGCAGACATTAAACACTTAAACATATTTAGCAATTTATGAACTTCTTCTTAAAGGCTCTCTATGTGATATCCAGAGCATTAATACTGTATAGCATCAAACAACTATAATCTATGTAAAGATATAGAGGAGTAATGTCTACCTGAGCAGAGAATGAAGTCTCTCTACCTCTGTTTGTGTTGGAATACGAGTTTCTCTGTGCTTTGTTGACATAGCCGAGCCGGCCGTTTGTGTCTTTTAGTGCATGTTCGTGCATGTGAGCGTGTCCCACTGGCTAGCTCACGGCTGCCGCTCTGCACTGCTCTCATACGACGGTTACAGCTGATAACACCGTCCCAACTGACGTTCTCTAAAACCCACCCTCCGGTCCCCCCCCCCCCAGGTTAACACTGTTATCTCTGTCAGCAGTGTTGTCATTGTTAGCACCGTTAGCTGCTAGCTGCCAGCTCGGTCGTCTCTAGAAGGTAACCCTCAAATTGCAAAATCTGATCTGAGATCTGCAAAAACTCTCGCTGCCGACGACCTATCTTAACCTTGACTATTCCAGCTCAATGCCTAACCTTAACCATCTCACGAGAGTTTCCCCAACCTGTGGGTTCCCTTCTAGACCATGGATGTATTAAGAGAACTGGATATAGTGTTGGAGACGGGCTCCCGTTCTTTCTTATGAGAGTTGCTCAGTGGCACATGAAGCTAAAATGGCCCGACTGCCGAGTGATAAAGTACCAGATCATCCGGCAATATTTTGCATCCATTTGGAGCAGAGGCGTTTCCTTCAACTCCTCCTCCCAGCCCTCACTCCAGCCTCGGTCTGGGTCTCATTCACATGAACGGAGGAAGGGAAATAACTCTGGATTCAGCTATTAGTGCATTTTACAACTTTTAGGACCTAATGATTTAAATAAGGACTATTAGAGTGTTCATACTGGGGAGTTGATTCACCTCAAAATAAATGATCCTCTGAATTACAGACGTCTCTTTCCCAATGTAAATCTGTGGTGAAAAGTATTTTTGGGCCCATTGGCATCACGTGACGGACATGGAAGTTGTAGTACCGCAGTTTGTCCACTATGAAAATTTGCTTCACAGCCCGGCGCTCTTCCTGGGGGCTTGCGCCCAAGCAGGAAGAGTTAACAGAGTTTGGTTTGTCCGTCCTGGGCTACTGTTGAAACACGGCGGTGCAACATGGCGGAATCCGTGAAGAGGACCCGCTCCCTATGTAGAAACGGCTCATTCTGAGGTAACGAAAACACGATTCTTATTTTCAGGTGATTATACACTAAAGAAAACACTTATTAATATCATATTCCATTACTACCAATAGATCCCCTACACTGTTCCTTTAAATGGTTTATTAATTGTATGTAGCACAACCCCTCAGACCACACTAAAAGTTCCCGTTCCATTGACTTTCCTCAGGTACTCACTCACACTTTATTCGGAAATGTGCTTAACGCTCGAATGTCTTCATCGATGTCATCTATATGTGTCAAGCATACATGTAGCATTTCCAACCAGGCCGAGCCACAAACAGCAGTATGTCTGTTGGCCAAGCAGCAAATGAATAATGGATTGAAGTCTGGCATCATGATGTAAGCTTGACAAACATTTTTCTCTCATGTTTTCCTCGTCAGATCTAAGGTGGGGAGTCTGGACAAGTCACACAATTGGACTATTTGCCATTGTTCTCCAACATCTGGTAAAGGCATTGTTATCTCCAAACAAAGGTGCTCACAAAGAGATGAACAAAAACACATTTAGCATAGTAATCCCTGCCTGGGCTGAATTATCGTGTATGAAGGGTCTACCCAGACAATATAGCAGGCAGCTACAATAAAACCCTCTTAGGAGAATGAATCACTAATTGTGGTATAGGAGTCAAAGGAGTGACATCATTATGAAATACCAGATGTTTAGATGAACATATTCAAGTGTGGTTAAAAAAGATCCCTCATGGAAGAGAAAATTCACCCTCTCTTAGTCACTGCAGCGCCAAAGATGGCACACAGTGCTACCTTGTTATAGCCTGTCCCTAACATGTGAGTGTTATCTGGAATGAGCCTCAGGCTAAAGGGTCTTTAAATCATCAATCTTTTACAAGGTGTTGTTTCTCTGAAGATAAATGGATGGTCATCAGGTGATCCTGATGCCATAATTCCCGACCAGAGGTGGCTGGTTCAAACCAGCAGAGAGTCTTCTAGTATCTACATGAGAAATGTGAATAAAGTGATATCCTCACGTCCCTCCAAAATGACCACCAAAGTATTTTAAGGCTGCATTTATCAATCATTTTTTAGAGTTGTCAAAATGAACATGTTAACGCAAATTTGTTTTAACGCCACTAATTTCTTTAATGCATTAATGCAGCTTGTGATTTTTAGGTTGTAGCGGCACAGTTTTAAAGCTAGAGTGAAGATACTGGTATCATATGAAACTAGTAAAGAAATCCATGGATACCAACCATGTCATACTAGCTTGTCGTTAAATAACGCTCCAAAATGATGCTACAATTTGGAGAGGAAAAACTGGCATGGCCATTTTCAAAGGGGTCCCTTGACCTCTGACCTCCAGATCAGTGAATGGGTTCTATGGGTACCCACGAGTCTCCCCTTTACAGACATGTCCACTTTATGATAATCACATGCAGTTTGGGGCAAGTCATAATCAAGTCAGCACACTGACACACTGACAGCTGTTGTTGCCTGAATTGCATTAATTGATTTCCAATAATAAATATATACATACATTTGCATAAAGCAACATATTTATCCAGTCCCTTGTTGATAAGAGTACTAAATACTTGACAAAACTCCCTTTGAGGTACATTTTGAACAGATAAAAAATGTGAGAATAATCACGATTAACTATGGACAATCATGTGATTAATTGCGATTACATTTTTTGATCAATTTACTTAAATTTAGTTTTGACAAAGTTGTAGATATCTTGAAATGCAATTTATATGGTATACAGTATATATATATTGTATTGTATTGTGTATTGACATGTTGTGAGAAGACTGAATACACGGAATCTAAGTTGGAAAGCAAAGCCTGTCTGTCTTCATTTCCTGCACCCACACCTCTAAAGCTCCAAGAAAAAACTTCCGACCTCTCAAGACATTACAATGGTGGAGAATGCCAAATAAGAGGAGTGGGTGAGACTGGATGTCCATCAGTGATTTGACCATTCGCTTTGCAGGATTGAGCACCAGTGAGAAGAAAATGGAGGAAATATTGAAGCTGCTGACTCAAAGCAACCAGCTCCAAATAGAGGCTAACCGGGCTCTTTTGGAGGAGCAAAGAGGAGCCAATGTGTTGAAGGAGGAGGAACTCAAGTTACAGAGAATTCAGCTTCAAGGAGCAGGGCCAGCAGCCACCATAGTCCGGGCCAGTGAGTTTATACCTAAAATGGGGCCCACTGATGATCCAGAGGCCTATCTCCATGCATTTGAGACTACTGCAACCAGAGAAAAATGGCCTAAAGACCAGTGGGTCGGGTTCCTGTCGGGGGAGTCACAGAAAGCTTTTCAAGACATGGATACTGCAGTAGCCAATAACTATGACATCCTGAAGGAGGAAGTATTGAGTAGGACAGGACTTACCAAATTTGGGATGGCTCAGCATTTCCATAATGGGGTTTCAGGAATGACCAACCCCCCAGGACACAGATGCATGAGCTGATTCGTCTTACAAAGAAGTGGCTTGATCCTGAAAACAACTCTGCAGCTGCAATAGTTGAAGCTATGGTTGTGGAACGATATCTACATGCCCTACCCTATGAGGCAAAGAGGATTATCAGCCACACTGCTCCGGCTACAGCTAGTCCCCTGGTGGAGGCAGTTGAACAGTACCAGGCCACTAATGAAATGCTCCGCATGGGGAAAAAGGAGCAACCCACCCCTCCGGGACGTCAAGCAAATGCCCGTCCACCGCCCCAAAAACCCTCCCAAGGTAGCTCAACCGAGCAGGTAAATATCCAGGGACGGTATCAGGCTGTGCCGGAGCAAAGGAGGTGAATCCTGGACAGAGATACCAGGAGATGCTATAGATGTGGGGAACTGGGTCATATTTCATGGCAATGTGACAAAGCGAATGAACCGATGCCCACAGCAGAATCCTCCGGCAACCAGCCTATACACCTCTATGCTCTATGCTTTGTTGATGGGGGGTACGGATCACCAAGCTTTTACGTGTCCTGTGAAGCTAAATAACCATAATGTGGAAGCTTTGCTGGACTCCGGGAGTGAGTACACACTAGTTCACAGATCTCTAATAGAGGAGACAGACCTGCTCCAGGAAGAGAGCCGACCAGTGTCCTGTGTCCATGGTGACACAGGTCAGTATCCAACTACGACCTTGAAGCTAGTCACAACACAGCACAGGTGTGAAGTCAATGCGGGGGTTTTGGATGCCCTGCCAGTCTCACTCTTAATAGGACGAGATTGGCCCCTGTTCCATAGACTCTCGAGGGAAGTACAATAGAGACGGTCCAGAGAGACATTACAGCCCAGAGGTAGGAGGCAGACCTAAAAATGTGTCTACGGCTGGGTTAACACATACCTCTTCTCCAGTGAATACTCTTCTCAGCGCTGCAGAGTCGTCCAGTGATGCTGGGCCAGCCTCTGAAGGGGAAGGGGAGGAGCCCCAAGGAAGCAACCAGCCATCATCAGGGGAGGACACCAGCTAAGCAGCAGACAGACCACCCCCACTTTCAGGCCAGTATGGTACTGCCCAACTAAATGATCCTACATTGATAAATGTCTTACCAAATGGTAGAGTGCTAGAGGGTGTGGACCAAAGGCAGGGAAGTGATTTAATTTAACCTCATTTTGCTGTGAACCAGATGGTAAAAGTGCAAGATGACGTATTAGAGCAGTTGTTAGTGCCCAAATCTTTCCGCCCCACACTGTTACAACTGGCCCATACACACCTACTTGGGGCTTATCTAGGAGTGGAAAAGACAAAAGACAGAATCTTACAGCAGTTCTTTTGGACAGGCATCAACAAAGAAGTTGAAAACTATTGCCGAAGCTGTCCAGAATGCCAGCTCACTGCCCCCGGCCCTCATTTAGAAATCCTCTGATCCCGCTCCCAATCATTGAGGTCCCTTTCGAAAGGATTGGGTTAGATATTGTGGGACCCCTACCCAAAAGTGCTCGGGGCCATCAATATATTTTGGTCGTAGTAGACCATGCTACCCGTTATCCCAGGGCTATACCCCTCAGGAAAGCCACAGCCCAGCATATTTCCAAAGAACTGTTCCTCCTGTGCAGTAGAGTGGGGATTCCAAAAGAGATACTGACAGATCAGGGGACCCCCTTCATGTCCCGTGTCACTAAGGGCCTGTGCACACTCCTAAGGATCAAGCACCTAAGAACTTCAGTATACCACCCTCAAACGGACGGTTTGGTAGAGAGGTTCAAACAAGACCCTAAAAGCCATGTTAAGGAAGTCAATTGAAAAAGATGGGCGCAACTGGGAACAGCTTATCCCCTACCCGATGTTTGCCATTAGGGAGGTTCCCCAAACTTCAACAGGCTTCTCACCCTTCGAGCTCCTGTATTCTCACAAACACAGGGGGCTTCTTGACCTGGCAAAAGAGGCATGGGAGAACTAGCTGTGTCCTCACCGCACTGTGATTGAGCATGTGGAGGCCATGAAGGACAGAGTGGCTACCATTTACCCCATTGTCAGAGAACATATGGAAAAAGCTCAAAAAGAACAGCAAGCATCCTACAACCACCCTGCGCAGCCCAGAGAGTTCCAGCCAGGGGACCGGGTTCTGGTACTGGTACCCACTGTTGAGTGCAAGTTTTTAGCCACTTGGCAAGGACCATATGAAATCATTGAAAGAGTGGGAGAAGTGAACTACAGGGTAAGGCAACCAGGAAGGAGAAAACCAGAACAGACATATCACGTGAACCTGTTGAAGAAATGGCACTCTGCAGAGGTTCTATTAAGTAGTTTTCCCCCAAAAGATTCAGGAGCACCACCGAGAGAGGATTTTTTGGTGGGCCCAGATCTGTCTCCCCAGCAACGCCAAGAGTGCATGGAGCTTGTCGACCGCAACCAAGATGTGTTCTCAGTCAAACCAGGCACCACACATCTTGCTGTACATGAAATTCGCACCAGAACTGGTAAGATCGTCCATCAACGGCCCTAAAGAGTGCCAGAGGCCCATAAAGAAACAATTCGAGTGGAAATTAAAAAGATGCTTGAGCTGGGTGTTATTGAAGAGTCCCATTGTGCCTAAGTAATCCATCGGTACCAACCATGTCATACTAGCTTGGATGAGGCTAAATAATGCTCTAAACTTACGCTATATGTTGGCAATTAAAAACTGTCATGGTCATTTTCAAAGGAATCCCTTGACCTCACTTTATAATAATCACATGCAGTTTGGGGCAAGTCATAGTCAAGTCAGCACACTGACACACTGACAGCTGTTGTTGCCTGTTGGGCTGCAGTTTGCCATGTTATGATTGGAGCATATTGTTTTATGCTAAATGCAGTACCTGTGAGGGTTTCTGGACAATATCTGTCATTGTTTTGTTGATAAGAGTATTAAATAATTGACCAATCTCCCTTTACGGTACATTTCGAACAGATAAAAAATGTGTGAATAATTTGTGATTAACTATGGACACTAATGCAATTAGTCGCAATATTTCAATCGATTGACAGCCCTGATTTAAAGATATCTTAAATTTAGTTTTGACTAGTGCAATCAAAGTTGTAGATATCTTGAAATACAATTTCTTCTAGTGAAGATGTTGTTGTGGATTTATTTAATTACCATAGCAGTGTGGTTCGATTAAAAGTTAAAATGGCTTCATGGACTTTTTCTTCCTGTAAGGAGCTAACAAATCATTTTTACTAAAGCCAAAACCAAGAATCCCAAATAACACAAAACAGCAGAAAATAACCTTCTGGGGGGAAAAAATCAAACTGTTGCTCAATTTGTAATAGAGCTTTTCCATAGAAACATGTTGCTCATCAAACACAAGTATAACTAACAGCATTACTAATAGCATGCATTCCATTTGTGTGTGTCACAGCCCTGGTGTTATGCATGCTTACAACTTAAATGGAACAGAGCCATCATTTATGTTATTGCTTACACCTGTCCTACACTATTTCACCACATGTTCTGGAGCTTGAACAATTGCACAATGTTATGAAATATGTTTTTGAGTTCTGCAGTGTGCTGGTAGAGAGGCTCATTGTGTTGCTTGGTTTTGATTTTGTACTTCTGTCTATATCTTTTATCACTGCAAACAGCTGCAGAGGCAAGAGAGGTCAG
This sequence comes from Sebastes umbrosus, assembly GCF_015220745.1. Taxonomy (NCBI): domain Eukaryota; kingdom Metazoa; phylum Chordata; class Actinopteri; order Perciformes; family Sebastidae; genus Sebastes; species Sebastes umbrosus. The sequence goes on along the minus strand of NC_051284.1, from coordinate 693,495 downwards.
AGACAGTCAGCTCACTGAGGACACCTAGTGGGCAGGTGTTGTGGCAAGGGACCTGAAAAATCCCACTCGGGCCCTGTTCAGACGTGTTCTCTTGTGTCCAGATGTATCCAGATGGTTGCCTGGATCCAGCTGAGTTTAACTGCAGTTCACATCTGGCATTCAAATGTCTAAAACGGCTCTCGAGTGAAATATCAATTTGATTGAATGATTTAAATTGTGTAATGTCAGTTCTGGAATTCCATACAGTTAACCTCTGTGACCAGCTGGCTGAAGGTCAGCAATGCCACACATATTCAAAATGCACAAGGGACTAAGGAGCAATTAAACCCAAAGACAATGATGAGGTATGTAAAAGATATATGTTGGTAGCTGGGAGTACGGGAAGACTGTCCAACAGAGAAACCCCAGCTCAGGTGTTACAGGTTTGGGAAGGGCTGGCTTAAGGCATAGGCCATATAGACGGTCACCTAGGGCGCCACCTTCTGGGGGGCACTAGTCGCCCTCTAAAAAAAAAAAAAGGCACCCTACCTTATTTTCGGCATTGAGGTAACAAATGAACAAATAAAGAAATAAAGAAAGAAATACAATTTTCACCCCTGTAACTCTCTTTCTCACACTTTTTCATCTGCCCAGCTGCACTTAATTTTTAATAAAAGGGTAAATTGTAGTGAAACTGACTAAACCAACATATCAGGGACCATTTTTTACTTATTTTGTAATAAATACAGTTATTTATGAAAATAAAAACCATTGAAACCTAACCCTAAAGACCCAGACACACCAACCTGACATCAAAGAACTAGCAGTGACGAAGGCCGACCGCTGAGTCGCCTAAAGTCGCCTTTGTCTTTGCCAAAAAGTTGCACTCGAACACACCGCAAAGATTACAGCAGACGGCCAACTACCACGTACGTTCTGCACCTTCGAGAGAGGAAATAACTCTCCACACCAGCGGGAGGCGCTAGTCTGTATTCATCTTTCAAAAAGGGAAACCAGAAGACCGAGGACGGAGGATATATACAAGCTGTTGTTATGATACGTACATGAAATTACACAACTCTCACTCACCACTTAGCTTCATTCCAGATGTTCATGTTGCTGTGCAAATATCCATGTGTTGGAATGATCAGATGAGATGAAGATAAAAAATTAGGAGAACTTCTGTGTGCCCTCTTGACTTTACTCGTTGGCTCGATTTCTCACTTCCGTTTCTCTTCTTGTGCACTTATTCGCTAACAGGCAACTGGTGAGGGCTTCTTTAATTACAGTAAATCATCATCATAACCTTTATGTAACTAGGAAGTCACATTGAGATTAAAACCTCTTTTACAAGTAGCCAAGACAGAGTCAAATAGCAACATCCAACACATAACAAGACAACAGCTTAAACAACAGTAGCAAATGATTTGGAACATGGAGAGGGTAAAGGGTAGTAGTTCATCCATCAAGTAAAAAGCAATAACTGAACAAAGCTTACTGAGGACATCCAGTGGATGGAAAAGGAGGAATGCTTCTGTGCTGAGCTACTTCCTTTTATGTAACAGGGGATATTTGTCCTGGGGATGATTTGATCACCAATATGATGTCACAGGTGTGTACACTGTGCACTTGGGTTCACAACACTGTGCTCTGTTTTGTAAAACAGATACCACCAGCATCAGATATACAGCAAACAGCTGTGTCAGCTCTTCATGTGGTTCACCATCCACATTTTTGCATATTGAATTTGTGTTTTTATCCTTGTCGATAAAAGTAAATTATGTTTTTATTTTATCATTTATTTAGTATTTAGTTTATCATTACATGTTAAAACTAGGGCTGTCAATCAATTAAAATATTTTATCGCACATTTTTTATCTGTTCTAAATGTACCTTAAAGGGAGATTTGTCAAGTATTTAATACTCTTATCAACATGGGAGTGGACAAATATGCTGCTTTATGCAAATGTATGTATATATTTATTATTGGAAATCAATTAACAACACAAAACAATGACAGATAATGCAGTAATGCGTTAAAGAAATTAGTGGCGTTAAAACAAATTTGCGTTAACATGTTCATTTTGACAACTCTAAAAAATGATTGATAAATGCATGTCTTCACTCTAGCTTTACAACTGAGACCACTACAACTATGTGAAATCGCTAGTGATGTTAAAATGAATCTGCGTTAACAAGTTATTATCACAAAATGTCATATAGCTGCCAGCTGGCAGTTCATGGCTTATTGTTTTATTCTCACATAATTACGTTAATTACAAGCAATTATTGCAGTAATACAGTTGTTTCCTACTAGGTGAGTGTCTCAAAGTACAGCTGAGCTCTTATCATCAAAATGCCCATAACTTCAACTTCTCTCCTCTTTCTCAGTGTTTGCAATGCCTCTTATATATTCTTTTAATGTACATTTTATTTATTTAGTTCAAAATCTCAAATGTGTCTCAAGCCCATTAAAAGAAAAAACTTCAGGAAGAGTAACTGAAGACAATCCCTCTTCATACAATAGATGTATTTAGGTGTACATTAGGTATACAGAGTTGCTATAGGAGACGAATTACAATATTGAGACCAAATTGGTCCAAATTGAAATCCAAGGAGCAATGTGTAGCATTTCTGGGGATCTATTGTCAGAAATGTAAAATAATATTCATAACTATGTTCTCATTAGTGTATAATCACCTGAAACTATGACTTGGTTCTCGCTCCAGGAGCTTGTAAGCCATGCTGTCCAACTGACTGGCTGTAAAAGCAGGTTCTGCATCTTTGTCAGTAAATACTCTATATAATAAATACTGTAACTACTCAGAGATCAGAGCAAACAGAGCATCAATGACTTTCATGCTAATGTTGATGTGCACTTAATTGGACTCTATTGGACTCTATCAGGACCTCTATTACATTTCCATCTGTGGTCTGTGCCTCAGAAGGTAATCCCCCGTTGTTCCACTTTGACAGCTTCTGCTTACGAACCTCTGAAGCTTTTAACCCAATTCTGGAAACCTGTGGTGGCACAGAATTGACGTATACTCTGATCTAACAGGAAACAACGTTCATGGGCACAGGGGGATGGATTTTGAAATCTGGGTCTTGCCCCACAAAGAATACATTTACAAGTGCAGAAAAGTTAATCAGCTTTGAGTTAAAGTCAAAAAGAATAAAGTTTTTGCTACCTGCCTAGGGACTACAGATGTAAATTAGCATTCTTGCTAACTGATGCATGTTTACAGCTTGTATTTTATACTGATGCCAATTAACGTGCTTTGTATCAAATAAACAAATATATGAAATGAAAAATTGGTTTTACGACGATTTAGCCTCTGGGGGTAGAGATATTTTTTTCCTACTATAGCGAAGGCATGACCCGTCCTACTCTGCCTCTGATTGGCTCACCTTGATATTCTTACTGAAACCGATCTGACTCCTCATGCCTAAACCTAACCAACCCAACCAACCAAGGCAACGAGTACTAGCCAATCCAACACATTCACATCCCAACTCGTCACATACTGTCCCTTGGCCTCACTTTAGGTTTAGGCAACAAAACCACTTTGTTAGGTTTAGGAAAAAAACGACATGGTTGGGCTTTAAATTACTACGTTTGTACAGTGAAAATGACACTGAAAATGAAGCTGATTGTAACGTAAAAGTGAAATTTAGAGCACGCCTGGATGAAAGCCCTGTGTTTCTGGGCCCATCCACCTCCCCTCACATCCGCCCTGTGCGTCTCTTTTCATCTTTAAACTTCGTCACCAAAGTCACTCCCAGTACACTTTCCCTGAGCGTTTACTGTTGACGCGGATGGATTTACATTGTAGGAAAACCTGGTGTGTCTCATAAAGATGCTAAAGGGTGCCTTGCCAGTATCACACGTCGACAGCCGTAGCGAAGCGTCTGTATTTCATGCCCTGGAAATGAGAACAAGCTGGCCAATCAGAGGCAGATTAGGGCAGATCATGCCTTTGCCAGTATGATTCGTAAATTAGCCTGGCGGCAACAACCAATATTTCCCGTTGACATAATTACGGTGTAGTCAGCAGATATCCATGCCAAGACTTCCTCATCCGTGTGCTGTTTGTTCATTGTTTACAGTCCGGTTAGAAACTTGAGATGCAAGACTGTTTAGCCTGAGACAGTTTACAAGCTCATTTTAAACTAATAAACAGGTAAATTGTTCAAAGATTGCAATTCGGCCAGTGCTTCCTGTCTTTTACACAGACTGTTTACCTGCATTCAACCAAAGCCTGCTCAAACATGATTGGTCAAAATACCTACATCTTGCCTACAGATTCTGCATAGTTAGGCTACGGGGCAAGATTTTGGTTTGGGTATCTGTTTATAGAGATTAATTTTCGGATTAACTGTTAAAGAAAATGCACATTTTCAGAGACCGTGTTTAATCAGGCAATGTGACAGAAGCATACAATCAGATACAGAAAACATAAAAAACGGTATAACAAAATTAAGTATGTACTGTATATGGTTCTAGAAAACATACATAGGAATACAAGAAAACAAGAAGTTGTTGTTATGGTAACAAAGTAGCCTATATAACAATAAAACTTCCAAATGTGTCTCAATCATAGATCAGTGCCTCCAGTTATATTTTTAACAATAGCAACAAAAGCACTCGTCATGATCTGGTTTCCATGCACAGAACATCCAAGTCAACCAGTCCTGTGATTTAACATGCATATAAGATGTTGTTGGGTTTATTCTATAGACAGTGTTTTGTAAATAAAAATTTCATCCCCTCTTATTTCATCTTGTTCATACTAATCACAGAGAAATGAACTTTTTGCAGACTAGTAAATGTACAGCAGTGGTGTCTGAAGGAGGGAATACACAGGATACACAAGGGCAGACTTAAAAAAAAGAGAAAAAAGCCTTTCAACTTCTTTGAAATTGGTTTCAGATGAGGTTTTAAGGATAACACATAATGAGCAAATATATCTAGGTGTTTGCGTAGAAATCTATTAAATTTTCTGTGCACTAACAATCACTCAGATATTTCTGAACTGAATCAAATGCAAGTGGAACAGGGCTTGCTAGTTACCAGATGTAAACAGGATAATGTCATCAGCAGAGAAATTTACTTTTTGTATTTACATTTTTTTTTTTATATCAAGAAACCATTCATATATAATATATGCAAATTTTAGGTGTATAATATAAATAAAAAAAAAACAATTGTAACTGAATTGTAATTTCATGTGCCTCAAGAAGTGCATCAAAATGGCAGTGGATTTTATATGTCCATCTGAGTACTTGAAAATGAAGATATTGACATAAGATGTATGTTTTTACCTCAACATTCAGTAGATATTCTTATATGCTTATGCCTTAATCATAAAATCATGTAAAACCATTGTATAGATGTTTCTCACAGCAGTCATTTTGACTTGTCATAGGATAAATAGCACACGTGTAATTAATAACATAAATGATGGCTCTTTTCCATTTACAGTAGGTGCTGGGACTCTTCATTGTCCGAGTTGTCTGTGTTCCAGACAACTCGGAGGTCAGAATTTTCTCAGTTCAAATTTCCAACTTCCATCTCCAAGTGTTCCAGGTGCACAACGCCAAACAAAAACCATGGCTGACCGTGACAAACTGATGTTTCTTGTGTACACACAATTGAACTCTCCAGCAGTGCAGCCTCCACGTTGTTCTGGCATTTTTAATGTTTTACCGAATAACTTTTGTGCAGAGAAGATAACTTTCAGATTGTTCGCCGTAACCAGCTACCTAATAACATAGCGACATATTTAGACATCAATTTACAGGCAGAACAGGTTTTACTAAATGATGGTATTTATAATTATAATTAAATACAGGTAAAAGTACTTTACATTGCCTTTTAGTTGATGGTTTACCGTGTACAGCGTTGTGTGACGTTTGACAATTGCTTCTTTTTGAAGTCAGATAGATGGATTTGCCTGGAGTTCACAAGCAGGAACTCCGACTATGATTGGCGTTCCATTGTATTTCTTCTAGTAGGAGGTCGGAAATTTTTGAGTTCCAAGTTGTCTGGAATGCAGCTTTACAAAAAATGGAGCCCTTGTGTTATTAATTTCACCTGTGATCATGTGATCAACAGTTACAGTTACACTAATTGAGCAGTTTTTCTATTTTTACACGACTATCAGCTTAATCAGTCTGTGAAAACAGATAGATTTTGGGGGGTTTATCTCTGCATGGATTTTGAGACAAATTCTGAACAGAAAGCCTGTGTTACAAACTTAGAGCACGGAGTTTGAAAGACAGAGCATGTCTTATGCTAGTGGTTGCATTATGAAAAATGTGGGATTCGGCATCTTTTGGACTTTGACCCTTATTACAAATTAAAAGTCAGGATATCTCAGTCTCTGTTGCTTTGATTTTGACCTTTTTTAAATTTGTCTCTGAGGCATCCCATCTACTTTATGGAAGTGCAATACTTAAAACAAATTGCATTCATGTAGAAAGTGACTAACTGTCTAATCTGTGCTTTTTAGAACACTTTGGAAAAATAAGACCTCTACAATATTATAGTATATTATATAGAGTGCTGCAGGGATGATGTATGTTTGTGAGCCAACGCAGAAGTTAGCATTGCACTGGTTCCCAAAAAGCTAATAGTATTTTTCTATTGGATTTTGGATTATTGCAGAAAATAAACTCTGTGGCAAACAAACATTTATGATTAGTTCAGTAAGATAATGTCCACAAATGAACACCGCTTTTTATCATTTTTGTTAACAACCGCCATTTTTAAGACAGGTTAAAGCTTCACGAGTGGGATGTTTATTAATGTATTTTTTAATGTATTTTAACTAAAAATCCACTGACTTCCAGACGAGGGAACAGGAAGTGCTAAAATGCTAACTCACTTCTTGGTTTTAGGACTCATTCCTGTAACACTCTACTGAAGGTAACATGCAAATGTTTGCTGAGAGTTCAGTAGATTACAAATACAGTACATGTTTTATTTAAGCACATTTTGCACAGATGCTTCTTCTGTACAGCTACAGCAAAGTAACATCTTGGGAAAGATGAGAGGCTGCTTGATCTTTGGCATTTCTAATGATCCCCTTAAAGGGTTTGCACCACTGCAGAGTCATGCACTGAATGATGTCATATTGTTGGAGCCATCTGAAGACATGCGGCCTGAGGCGCAAATATCGGACGTCACCCGTGATGAGCGAGCATTGTAGATGTACATTTTGCTAAAGCACCATAAGTCACGCATTATTTGCTGGAAGTGGCTCCTGAACTTCACCCCAATGAAGGCATAGAGGATGGGGTTGAGACAACAGTGGAGGTAGGCTATGCTCCTGGAAATGGCCAGAACTTGGAGTTTAATCTTTTCTGCTTCACAACTCCTCTCCTTAAAAAGAGACAGAGTGTGGTTCAGCAGAGAGACATTGTAGGGAAGGTGGCACACTATGAAAACCACAACAACGGCCAAAACCACACGGATGGCCTTGTGCCTCTGGCTGCTCTTTGCTCTCAGCAAGGTGCACACGATGCTGGAGTAGCAGAACACCATCACCAGCAGAGGTAGCAGGAAGCCAATGGCCATTTGAAGGCTGGGAACCACCACCTTCATTAGCTTTGCGGTTTCATTCTTACTGAAAGACAGCTGACACATCAAAGTGACAGTCTGAGCCCCCAGATTTGGCTCTTCAAAGCGCTCCGTGTAGAGGAGCGTGGGCAGAGTTAAAGCCACTGCAGACACCCAGACAGCTGAGCAGATAAGGCGGCTGTAGATCAGAGTGTGCGAGCGAGCGCCGAAGGATCTTCTAGCCTGAACTATAGCGACGTAACGGTCGCCACTAATGCAAGCAAGCAGGAGCATGCCACTGTAGAGGTTGATACTATAGGCTGACCTCAGCACCTTGCAAGCCACAGGACCCATTAACCAACTGTGCTGCTCGTTGTATATGATAAATGGCAGAGCGACCACAAAGATCAGGTCTGCCACAGCCACATTGTAGAGATAGACGTCTGTCATTGTCTTGGTTCTCTTGTAGAATATGTAGGTGGCGATTACGAGAGCGTTGCCGATCAGGCCAAAGGCACAGATGAAGGAGTGGATGTACGTTTGGGTGATGACCTCCACGGGGTTAGGGTCGAGGTCACAGGGCTCTTCATCTCCTGGGTAATCTGCTCCTGTACTGTCATCATAGTCTGGAGTCACCGACGCCATGATTTTGATCTGGAGAAGAAAAGATGAGCATTTACACCGAACAGCAAATAATTAGGGGAATACAACAAAATGAAAAATATTTTCCAAAACAAATTTGGTGTCACATTTTGATAAGAAGTGGTGGAATGTAACTAAGTACATTTACTAAAGCTGTGTGCTTACGTACAGTTTGGAGCTACTTGTACTTGAGTATTTTAATTGTATAATACTTTACACTTTATACTCCACCCCCGCATTTCAGAGGGAAATATTGCACTTTTTACTCCACTACATGTATTTGACTGCTAAAGCTACTAGTTAATTTACACATTAGGATATTACCAGCAAAACTTATAGACTATGATACAGTGCTTTACTGTTAAACTACCTAGTACTGTACTGTAATTGCTTTTGACTTGTCTGTCACTCGACGTCAGGTCTGTAAATGAGGGCAACCTCAGTGAATTTTTGAGTTTAAAATAAAAGAAATAAAGGTATAATGTACTTAAAGTTTGCTACACATTCCTCTACAGATACACTGGTTCACTGACAAAGGTAATAGGCATCTACCCCCTTTTTATTTATCTATTGTTATAATTCTTATACTTTGTATGGCCTCTCATGTGGACAGTTATGTTTTATAAGTTTCAATTGTTAAAAGCACAATAAAAACAGTTTTTAAAAACATTTGCCACATATGGACATTATAACAGTAAGTAATATTATCCAATAATACTGTACATTTGTAATAATATAACCCTCTGAAAGTAGTGTTTCTGCATAATGAACACTTTCATTTCTGACAAAAAATACATTTTGCTAATAATACTTCTGTACCCTTACTTAAGTTCAGTGGCAGGAAAAGTACTCGGATCTTTTACTTAAGTAAAAGTAGTAATGTCATAGTGTATAAATATTCTGTTACAAGTAAAAGTCTTGCATTCAAAATGTTACTTCAGTAAAAGTACACATCCGTATTAGCATCAAAATACCCTCAAAGTACCAAAAGTAAAAGTATTCATTATTCAGAATGGCCCATTCCAGAATCAAATCTATTATACTATTGGATTATAACTCTGGGTGCATTCATGTGTAAGCATCACTTTAATGTGACAGCTGGTAAAGCTGGGGCTAATTGTAACTACTTTATATACTGATGGGTGGTTTAATCTATGATTTTACATCAGGAGTTTTTAGTTGATGATATTTTCTATTAATAATATGAATATGCAAAATAACTAGTAACTAAAACTGTCAGATTAATGTAGTGATAATATTTGCCTCCTAATTGGAGTAGAAGTAGACAGTAGGAGAGACGGAATTACTAAGAAAGGTACAAGTACCACAAAATTGGACCTAAGTATAGTACTTGTACTTAGTAAATATAAATACAGTACTTGTACTGAGCAAATGTACTTGCTAGTAACATTTTGAACACAGGACTTTTACTGGTTATGGAGCATTTTTAGACGATGATATTTCTACTTTTACTTAAATTACAGATCTGAATACTCTCTCCTCCACTACTGATAAAAGTTTCATGAATTGTAACCAATGGTTTTATTAATGGTTAATAACCAATGTATTTATTCTCCAACAGATTTTGGTTTTGATAGTTTAGTGCACGCTACATGGACTGGGAAACACTCACATCACAGCTTTTTGTCTGTTTACAGGATAAAAGCCAGTGTTCTAGTTCAGCTCTTCCTCCGGGTGTGAGTGACCCAATTTCAGCCCCATTAGACATTAAGTAAATGCACGCAAGGGTAGGCTGCAGGTGCTTGCACTTCGTGCTTTGTCTGATCTTAGAAGCTGATAAGATCTTTAACAGCAAAGATCTCAGATGTATCACTGAGAGTCAGTAAGTGTGTAGGAAGCTCACCAACTTGCAACCCCAGCAAACATACTGGAAATCTAAAAGTGATGATGAAGTGTTTCTATGCGTGATACTAGAACATTAGACTGTTCTGTTTTAACTGATGAATATTAAATTACACAAACCCAACACACACAGCACAGCAATGAACACATGAGTTCTCCTTTATGCAAATAATAGCATGTGAGAAACATGTTGCATGCTTCAACTTACTTCTTCGAAAAGCCTGATGTCAAAAACAGATATGACAATATGATGATGTCTCTGTTTTCAGCACTTTCACTTCTCACAAATCACCACAGTAAGATCATGTATAGCACTCGTCAATGAGGAAGGTTTTGCACATATCTGTTTGGGAAGATAATATAACGAGAAAAGGTTGAACCTTTTGTTTAGAAACGCGCTTTGAGAACTTCAAGTGCTGAGTAAATATTGTTTCCATATTTTACAGAACTGACAGTTCTGTAAAAGTGTTCCGTGTGTGTGTCATGTGTCAGCTGTGAAACCTGAGTCATTTAAAAGTTTATCCAATTTAAAGTGATAAAAAAATAATAATTTTAAAGTTTTAAAACTGATCTAGTAAATCTTTAACATTTATCAATGCAGTGCAGCTTAGAGATTTAAAAAGTATAACATGCACTATATCAAGAGCGAAACATTAAATTACACTTCCACACTTAGATGTTACTAAATAAATAATACATAAAGATGCACATCAAAGTATGTAATGCAGTTACCAAACTGAAAAATAAAATGGATAATCCAGCACAGAATTTGGAGCGTTTACTGTTTATTTGTGCTCATATTTTCTGTTGAGAACATACATACCTTGCAGAATGATGATTTTCTCTCAGTTAATTTCTTTATCCCCCGGGTCCGATGTCATCAAGTCAAAAGAGAGTGAAAGCTCTTCCTCCCAGGCACCAGAGCTGCTTCTGAAGACAGAGTTCAGTGTGGGGGCTTTATGTCACAAATACTGTGCGCTTAAAATATCAAAAGAAGAAGAAGATAAAGCCAGAACCGCATACAGTACAGTGCATCACTGATCTTCCTACTTTTAACGTCACACACACACACACATGCAGGGACATTCCCCCTGCGATGCACATTTGGAGGTTTCTGTTGCTTTCAAAGCAGTGCTTTGATTTTATGCAAGATTGCTTGATTCACCCCAATTGCCCACAGTCTCAACAACAACTACCCCCCCCCCCCCCCTCCCCTCCCACCCAAAGGTCATGCTTAATAAGGAAATGATTTGTTTTAATGAGCAACTATTCAATTCAATTCAATATATTATTAAATAACGTCAAAGAGAAGCTATCTCAAGATGCTTTTCATAGAGAGCAGGTTTAGACTGTACTCTATAATTTAGAGACCCAACAAGAGATCCCCCATGCTTGTGCACTAGATACGACAGAGGCACGGAAACGGGTAGAGGGAAAGAGAGAGACAGAGAGAGAGACAGAGAGACAGAGAGAGAGAAAGCAGAGGTAGCAATAATAATAACAGAAATATGACTACTACTACTGATAGCAGTCTTAATAGCAGTAATAATAATAATATAAATATGACTACTACTACTGATAGCAGTCTTAATAGCAGTAATAATAATAATATAAATATGACTTCTACTACTGATAGCAGTCTTAATAGCAGTAATAATAATAATATAAATATGACTACTACTACTGATAGCAGTCTTAATAGCAGTAATAATAATAATAGAAATATGACTTCTACTACTGATAGCAGTCTTAATAGCAGTAATAATAATATAAATATGACTACTACTACTGATAGCAGTCTTAATAGCAGTAATAATAATATAAATATGACTTCTACTACTGATAGCAGTCTTAATAGCAGTAATAATAATATAAATATGACTACTACTACTGATAGCAGTCTTAATAGCAGTAATAATAATATAAATATGACTTCTACTACTGATAGCAGTCTTAATAGCAGTAATAATAATAATATAAATATGACTACTACTACTGATAGCAGTCTTAATAGCAGTAATAATAATAATAGAAATATGACTTCTACTACTGATAGCAGTCTTAATAGCAGTAATAATAATATAAATATGACTACTACTACTGATAGCAGTCTTAATAGCAGTAATAATAATATAAATATGACTTCTACTACTGATAGCAGTCTTAATAGCAGTAATAATAATATAAATATGACTACTACTACTGATAGCAGTCTTAATAGCAGTAATAATAATATAAATATGACTACTACTACTAATAGCAGTCTTAATAGCAGTAATAATAATAATATAAATATGACTACTACTACTAATAGCAGTCTTAATAGCGGTAATAATAATATAAATATGACTACTACTACTAATAGCAGTAATAATAATATAAATATGACCAGTACTAATAATAATAGCAGTAATAATAATATAAATATGACTACTACTATGACTAATAGCAGTAATAATAATAGAAATATGACTACTACTAATAATAATAGCAGTAATAGTAGCAGTAATAATAATATAAATATAACTACTACTACTAATACAAGCAGTAATAGTAGCAGTTATAATAATATAAATATGACTACTACTATTAATAATAGCAGTAATAGTAGTAGTAATAATAATAGAACTATGATTACTACTAATAATAATAGCAGTAATAGTAGCAGTTATAAAAATATAAATATAATTACTACTACTGATAATAATGTAATAATAATAAAAATATGACTACTACTACTAATAATAGCAGTAATAGTAGCAGTAATAATAATATAAATATGACTGCTACTAATAATAATAGCAGTAATAGTACCAGCAATAATAATAGAACTATAACTACTAATAATAATAATTATAGCATTAATAGTACCAGTAATAATAATAAAAATATGACTATTACTAATAATAATAGCAGTAATAGTAGCAGTAATAATAATAGAAATATGACTAATACTACTAATAATAGCAGTAATAGTAGCAGTGATAATAAAAGAAATATATAACTACTACTATTAATAATAGCAGTAATAGTAGCAGTAATAATAATAGAAATATGACTAATACTACTGATAATAGCAGTAATAGTAGCAGTGATAATAATAGAAATATATAACTACTACTATTAATAATAGCAGTAATAGTAGCAGTAATAATAATACAAATATGACTACTAATTATAATAATAGCAGTTATAGTAGCAGTAATAGTAGCAGTAATAGTAGTATCTACTGTATATGCCATCAGACTTTTTGAATACAGAAAATCTCATTCATATCATCAATGAAATTTCAAATACATTTTTACAAACTACTAAGTAAAACTTTGCTGCCCTCCCTCACTCTTGCTTTCAGTCTTTGAACACATCCCTTATTATCAAGAAGGCCTCACGACCCTCAGTGAAGCTTTGGCGACCCCCTAGGGGGGGTCGGGACCCCCAGATTAGGAACCAATTTTTTTTAAATAACATTTACATTTGTCTATGCCTATATATATTATTTTTATCTTTCCTTTTTGGGTTTTCTGCTTGTTCTAATTTGTAAGCTGTACATATTTATTCTATTATTGTAAACCCTGATTTAATGAATCCTTAACAAAACGGTATGTTTTGATATTTTTGGACTATTTACTTGTTTTGTGTCAGACTAGTAGTTTGAAAAGAAGCAGCTATGGACTAATGTACAATAATTGTAGTTGCAGTAGTTGCTTTTCCTCAACATGACCAGCAGATAGAGCTGTCATTTCAATGGATACTTTGAGACGACAGCAGCTGCTGGGAAAAAGTACATCATAACTACCAATGAGTTCATATGGACAGCAAGTCATCGTTTGTAGGGATATAGTGGAGGGTAAAACCATCTCAACTGAGCTTCATTTATGGTAGAAATGAAGCAAATCTGATTTAAAAAACTTATTTTTATAAAATGTGTCCTCCGGTGTCCTCCGGTGTCCTCCGGTGCTCCTAATGGCATCTGCAGGATTTCACAGACCTGAGGAAAACAAGCAATCAGAGCTGATCTGGAGTTTACCGTCTCTTAGCTGCTGTCAATCACTCACAAACTCTGATCAAACGGTCAAACTAGGCAGCGCTGATCAAATATGAATCAATATTCTGTTACTGTAATGACTATTTCTCTCCTCAGATGTTCTCAGAATTATCTTGTAGTGTACTGTTTAGCTGTAAAATGAGAAAGTTTATGACTCGGCAGCCATGTTGAGATCAGTTGAGGAACTACCAAGCCCCGTCCACCAGCCGGAGCACAGCCAATAGGAACACTCTCTCTCTCTGAAATGACCTGTGATTGGTCAAAGTCTCCCGTCAAGAGCTAGATGTTCTAAAGCCTGAAAACAGAGCCATGAGGAGGAGCTGAAGTCTAGTTTTCTCTCAGAACACTTGACTTGAAAAAATATTGTGCCTACTGCCGGTTTAAAGGTTAATGATATAATATGTGATATAAATACAATCTATATCACAGTTACTAATAGCCAATTTAATTTAAGTTTGATAAAGTTTAAGCTCAAGTTTAAGTTTTGAAGTTTTGAAGTTTTGAAGTTTACATTTACATTTACGTTTACATTTATGTTTAAGTTTGAGTTTGAGTTTTGGTTTTTAAAGTTTAAAGTTTAAGTTTAAGGTCTTTTAAGGAGAAAAAGAAGAAAAAATACTTTTATTAAAGTAATAAACTTGTAACAGCTTTTGGTGTAGTTAAGGATCTTTATGTTCAAGTTGAGATGAAACCCTAATTATCAACTGACATCTTTGAATGCCATGCAGGGGAATTTGTATCAACTTAAAATTAAGATCAAAACACATACATAGACTGTATATGATCCAGCCATATATAAATATAAAAGCAGTATAATTACAGAGTGTAAAGATGTAATTAAAGGGCAAATGGAGGTTTTCATTAAGGTGAGTACTGTAAATTGGAAAGGTTGTTATTGAGAAATTCAAGAGCCTGCTGCATCAAGCAAGAAGCTGCTAGTTTGTTTTCAAAATAAAAGCTTTTTAGTGTAGCTCCTTAACATGATGTAGCCCATACTCCTTGCGTGAGAGAGAATAACACTACTCATATCAATATACAGTTGAATACTGTAATGAAATGAATAGGCCTACTTGTGATCCATGGATGGCAAAAATCAGGCCATAATTGCCCCTTGCTTAACTTATAAATGTAAAAGACATTCTCTAACACCAAACTCAACCAGTTGGGTTACATTTTTGTCAAGTTGGTTCAAGTTGGTTTTAACATGTTCCTACAGGAAAGGTGGAGCAGATGCTGCAGAGTACTGGACCATCAGTGGACCCAATAAATGACAAACTGATAATTCCAACTATCAAGTACTGCTTTAAACCATTTTTGAAAAGCCTGTTTGAATATTATATGACAGTGCACTTGTGGGTACTTGAAGGGGCCAGGGAAGGTACTTGTACAGCAGATACTACTGATGGTTAGCAGTGGCAGAGGTGACCCATTGGGGGTCAATCCAGCCATGCCTGTGTCTAACTACTTCTTCCTGCTTTGACCTTTAAACTAATGTTGTGAGAGTGGCGTGGGGCATTTGGTGAATAGCAGAGTCAGTGTGTTTTGTGTCTGTGCGTGTATGTAGGAGGTGGATCGAGTGGGAACGAGCGCGGCGTGTGAGTGAGAAAGCAAGCGGGCAGCGGAGCAGAAGAGAGTTGGTTTTAGCTTAGTGAAAATATAAAGTGAATGTTCGATGTAAGTTGCAGTTTGTACAAGAAATAAATGCTGCAGCTCTTCAAGATCAACGGAGGTTTCCCGTGTCTTGTTTCCCTGCTGTTGAGTTAAGTGACGGGGGTTAACTCCGGAGCGAGTTCAGTACCGACTACGGCCCTGGAGACCAAAGCTACGGTCTCCCCAGTGTCTTCTGACTACGGTCGGGAGGCTGAAGCAGGAACAGTTAACACTAACCTGTTGCACCAGATGGTTTGTTACACAGAACCATTTTAGAAGCCGTCATTGGAAACTGTTTGGAGAAGGAGGGGCACTTTAAAAAAATATTTGGCAGGTGATTGAAAGAACCATCTGTCAATCAAACTCTTGCCGAAGCCAGTCAGGACAAGAGCGAAAACATCTTTTCCATCAAGGAAAGCCTTCAGTTTCAATGAAGAAATATTCTCCAGTTCTGATATAACGAATGCTACGCAGCTACGCTAACCTCTTCAGGAGCTGCCATTGTTGTTGCCAGTAGCTCCTCACAGGATGCTGATAGGTCTGTTGTCTGGCGAGCTGGACACAAACACATTACTTGAAACCTAACAAGATGGATTTTTGTGTGACGTGATCCTGTGATTCTAAAGTGATCTTGTGACATCACGAGAATCCAGCTACCGTGCAAGGTTACCTTTAAACCTATTTTTAACCTCATTATGCTTGCAGCTCACACTGAGCTCCTTTAACAGAAGCACCTCTTTATCTGAAACAAGTTTAACTGCATATTCATGCATGGGATAGTTTGACATTTGAGTTAATACATTTCATGTTGAGGAAGTCACCAGCTTTGGTGCATTGTTTTGACTGAGTAATTGAATAAATATCTAAAAATAGAATATTATAACAAGTAGCTGGTTGATATCTACCATTGAGGACACTGAGGTCTGAGGATTCTATTATATTTTTTTATTTAGTGAAGATGAGACTAAACATGACAGAACTTAATACATTGGGTGACATGACAGGATTGACACGACGGGGTAAAACAAACAACAACAAAACTAGAGACCGTCATGTGATGGGATCACATCAGCTGTGATGTCAAATCGGGCCAGGGGTGTAAAATGGGGGAGCCAGTGGCCCCTTTCCCACTTCCTACCCCCTACTTCCGGTGCCCTTGCTCAGAAAACACCCATCTTCAAACTCAGCCTTCTTTTTAATCCCAACAACACACCTGTAGAGTTTCGTGACTGCATCTTGCACGGTTGTGATGCAATCATCGTGACAAAATCTGTCCACAGACAGACAGACAGACAGACAGATAGACAGACAGATTAACAGCTGGCAAAGTACTCAAAACAATATATTTTTATTAATTTTAGATTTATTTTTAAATGTATGTATTTAAACATTTATTTCTTTATTTCTTTCTGCACGATTTTCCCTTTTCATTCACCCCAGCAACATTTATTTTTAATATTACTTTTGCTACATCTATTGACATTTATTCAATTATTGAGTCATATATTTATTTATTCATTTATTTTTCATTTTGGCAGGTTCAATCCTCCATAAATCTGTGTAAGTCTATCGTGTTGACAAAATCTGTCCACAGACAGACAGACAGACAGACAGACGGACAGACAGATAAACACCTGGCAAAGTACTCAAAACAACTTCTGTGGTATTCCTTTCCTGCTACAGTAGGTGTCTGGTAACAATCAAATGTTGGATCTTATGGTGTGGGGTGTGTGTATTAGGTGCAGGGTAGCCTGTTGTGTCGGGTTCCTGTGAGTGTGTATGCCAGTGTAGAGGAGGTGTTTTTTAAGAGGAGACAGAAAAAATGAAAGAGGGAAGAATACATTTCCCGGCAGGGTGGCTAATAATATCCCATGGTCCAACCATCCATCCATCCATCCATCTTCAACCGCTTATCCGGGATCGGGTCGCGGGGGCAACAGCTCCAGCAGGGGACCCCAAACTTCCCTTTCCCGGGCCACATTAACCAGCTCTGACTGGGGGATCCCGAGGCGTTCCCAGGCCAGAGTAGAGATATAATCTCTCCACCTAGTCCTGGGTCTTCCCCGTGGTCTCCTCCCAGCTGGTCGTGCCTGGAACACCTCCCAAGGAAGGCGCCCAGGAGGCATCCGTGCTAGATGCCCGAACCACCTCAACTGGCTCCTTTCGACGCAAAGGAGCAAGGACTCTACTCCGAGTCCCTCACGGATGACTGAGCTTCTTACCCTATCTCTAAGGGAGACGCCAGCCACCCTCCTGAGGAAACCCATTTCGGCCGCTTGCACCCGCGACCTCGTTCTTTCGGTCATGACCCAACCCTCATGACCATAGGTGAGAGTAGGAACGAAGATTGAACGGTAGATCGAGAGCTTTGCCTTCTGGCTCAGCTCTCTTTTCGTCACAACGGTGCGGTAAAGCGAATGCAATACCGCCCCTGCTGCTCCGATTCTCCGACCAATCTCACGTTCCATCGTCCCCTCACTCGCGAACAAGACCCCGAGATACTTAAACTCCTTCACTTGGGGTAAGGACTCATTCCCTACCCGGAGTAGGCAATCCACCGGTTTCCTGCTGAGAACCATGGCCTCAGATTTAGAGGTGCTGATTCTCATCCCGACTGCGTCACACTCGGCTGCGAACCGATCCAGTGAGTGCTGGAGGTCGCAGACCGATGATGCCAACAGGACCACATCATCTGCAAAAAGCAGCGATGAGATCCTCAGCACACCGATCTGCAAACCCTCCTCCACCCGACTACGCCTCGATATCCTGTCCATGAATATCACGAACAGGATTGGTGACAAAGCGCAGCCCTGGCGGAGGCCAACCCCCACCGGAAACGAGTCCGACTTACTGCCGAGGATCCGAACACAGCTCTCGCTTTGGGCGTACAGGGATTGGATGGCCCTGAGAAGTGCCCCCCTCACCCTATACTCCCGCAGCACCCCCCACAGTATCTCCCGGGGGACCCGGTCATATGCCTTCTCCAAGTCCACAAAACACATGTAGACTGGATGGGCATACTCCCAGGCCCCCTCCAGGATCCTTGCGAGAGTGAAGAGCTGGTCCGTTGTTCCACGGCCAGGACGGAATCCGCATTGTTCCTCTTCGATCTGAGGTTCGACTATCGGCCGAACCCTCCTTTCCAGCACCTTGGAGTAGACTTTACCAGGGAGGCTGAGCAGTGTGATACCCCTGTAATTGGCACACACTCTCTGGTCCCCCTTTTTTGAAAAGGGGAACCACCACCCCGGTCTGCCACTCCTTAGGCACTGTCACCGACTTCCACGCGGTGTTGAAGAGACGTGTCATCCAAGACAGCCCCTCCCCACCCAGAGCCTTCAACATTTCTGGGCGGATCTCATCAATCCCCGGGGCTTTGCCACTGTGGAGTTGTTTGACTACCTCAGTGACTTCCACCAGGGTAATTGATGATGGTCCCCCATCAGCTTCCAGCTCTGCCTCTACCATAGAGGGCGTATTGGTCGGATTCAGAAGTTCCTCAAAGTGCTCCTTCCACCGCCCGATTACCTCCTCAGTTGAGGTCAACAGTGTCCCATCCTTACTGTACACAGCTTGGATGGTTCCCCGTTTCCCCCTCCTAAGGTGCCGGATGGTTTTCCAGAAGCACTTTGGTGCCGACCGAAAGTCCTTCTCCATGGCTGCTCCGAACTCCTCCCACACCCGCTGCTTTGCCTCCGTCACGGCAGTGGCTGCTGCTCTTCGGGCCCGTCGGTACCCTGCAACTGCCTCCGGAGACCTCCGAGATAACATATCCCGGAAGGCCTCCTTCTTCAGTCGGACGGCTTCCCTGACCACCGGTGTCCACCACGGTGTTCGAGGGTTGCCGCCCCTTGAGGCACCTAAGACCTTAAAACCACAGCTCACCGCCGCAGCTTCAGCAATGGAAGCTTTGAACATCGTCCACTCGGGTTCAATGCCCCCAACCTCCACAGGGATGCCAGAAAAGCTCCGCCGGAGGTGTGAGTTGAAGATCTCTCGGACAGGGGCCTCCTCAAGACGTTCCCAGTTCACCCTCACTACGCGTTTGGGCTTACCAGGTCTGTCCAGAGTCTTCCCCCACCCTCTGACCCAACTCACCACCAGATGGTGATCAGTTGACAGCTCCGCCCCTCTCTTCACCCGAGTGTCCAAAACATGCGGCCTCAGATCAGATGATACGATTACAAAATCGATCATCGACCTTCGGCCTAGGGTGCTCTGGTACCACGTACACTTATGAGCATCCTTATGTTCGAACATGGTGTTCGTTATGGACAATCCATGACTAGCACAGAAGTCCAACAACAAACGACCACTCGGGTTTAGATCAGGGAGGCCGTTCCTCCCAATCACGCCACTCCAGGTGTCTCCATCGTTGCCCACGTGCGCGTTGAAGTCTCCCAGGAGAACTATGGAGTCCCCTACTGGAGCCCCATACAGCACTCCATTCAGGGTCTCCAAGAAGGCCGAATACTCCGAACTGCTGTTTGGTGCATACGCACAAACAACAGTCAGAGTTTTCCCCCCCATAACCCGAAGGCGTAGGGAGGCGACCCTCTCGTCCACCGGGGTAAACTCCAACGTAGCGGCACTCAGCCGGGGATTTGTGAGTATCCCCACACCCGCCCGGCGCCTCACACCATGGGCAACTCCAGAGAAGAATAGAGTCCAACCCCTATCCAAGAGTACGGTTCCAGAACCGAGGCTGTGCGTAGAGGTAAGCCCTACCAGATCCAACTGATAGCGCTCCACCTCCCGCACAAGCTCCGGCTCCTTCCCCCACAGAGAGGTGACGTTCCACGTCCCCAGAGCCAGCCTCTGCCGCCCGGGTCCAGTCCGTCGAGGTCCCTGGCCTTCACTGCCACCCGTGTGGCAGCGCACCCGACCCAAGCGGTTCTTCCCGCAGGTGGTGAGCCCACAGGATGGTGTGGTATATTTTCAGGTCTTGCACAAGACAGCGGGGCCCCTAATTGTAAACAGATGTGTAAGAAGCATACGTGGAGACCTGTGGTCATACGATATGTCCAGGGGCTGAAAGATAAACATTTAGGACAAAGGAGCCATACAGGGCCATACGCTCAGAGCAGATGCTGCATGACATGACCCCGATATAAGGAGGTGCGAGTGCCCCGAAGTGCAGGACTTTCAGATTTGACTTGAGACCTCCGGACGTTCTAGACGTTCGTTATGACATTTGTTGCTTGTTTGTAATAAACTCTATTATACCAGCAAGAACAGTGTCCGCGGAGCATCCTTTCTCATCACTTCAACAGCACTGTCGCAGGAAAGATACGACAAACTTTGGCGTCACGGGACAGGATCGGAGGTGGCCTCAGCGGTTTACTGCTACAACTTCACAGACGGTGAGCTCACCCGATTGAATGCTGGTCATAAATTGGGGCTGTTATGTGGAGTTGTTTGGCCACACCGTAAATTAAGAACCTTCTTGTTATGGACATGTCCTGTTGATTTGATGTTTAAAGTGAGGCTCCGTGCTAAATTTAATGAAAAAAGGGGGAATGAATAGAGAAAAGATATAAAGTGAAGAAAAGAAGTATGAGAAATACAAGGAATAGTTCAAGTTAGAAAGACAAAATTGGGAAACCTGGATCCAGGTAATTTGAATAAATAAATGTAAAGAGTGTTAAAGGAAAGAAAAGGAAATAAAGGAAATAAAGGAAATAAAGGAAATAAAGGAAATAAAGGAAATAAAGGAAATGATCATATGACAGCCGCAAATCGGATAGTTAGAGCCCTCAAGTGTAGGAGCATGTAGTACGGGCCGATTAAAACCTAGAACAACATCTTATGGTCAGTTTAATAACTGGAGAGTGTAGAATCACAATTCGATTGACCGTTACCACTCTGACATTTGTTGACGAACGGTGTCTGAAGCAGCCTCTCCTCGAAGATTTTACACCTCATAGGTAGCAGAAATTTTACGAGAAAAAGTAAGGAAATAGCGGCAGAAAGCATGCTGTATGAATGAAGATATCTAAAATTGGTGAAGAGAAGCTGGAGTGAATGTGTGTGCGTAGCAGTGCAGAATGTGTGTGTGTGTTTACTTTGGGAGGAGAAGAAGCTGGAGAGAATGTGTGTGTGTGACATTTGGCTGCTGATGTGTTCCAGATGTGTGCCATAAAATGCAGAGGAAGAAAGGAAGAGAATATATGTGTTAAAGTTAAAAGAAAGAAAGAACACATTATAATTGAATAACCATATTTAGGTGGTGATTTGAGAACAGGACATTTAATAATTTGTAAGAATAGATACGTGGCCCGATGTATTGTATAAACCATGAGCTTCTGTTAGAAGACTAATGAATTGAACGAGTTAGAAAATAGAAATTGAGCAGACTGATCCACCCGGTGACTGCAGAAATAGAAAACTAATTACACGGAGGGCGTAGTATATTCTGTGGGGGACACATAAGCTGTTGATTGTGGGGATTTCTCTGGAGTAGAGATCGAAGCGCACCTCTCTGGAACACTGTTGTCACTCACGCCGTTGGCGTGAATGACACGGCCGGTAGGAGTGGACGCTTGTTTTCTCTGCAAAAGAGGGATTTCCGGGAGATACAGTAAAAAGAATGAAATGATGAGCCACTGAAATGAGCCTGGTTACGATAAACGCATACACATAAGATAAATAACTATAAACCAGGACAAATAAAGTGGAGTTGTGTAACTGCAGTACCCGTATGACACTCGGAAAAGAATAGAAATATATAACAGATACTAATACACTATATAATTAAGGGAAGTGACAAGAATTTATTTTGGGCATTTCCCCCTTTTTTGAATAAAAACATGAGCTCTTCTTAAAAGGGACGTAATATAATAAATAAACTGTTAAATGCACAATGAACTTCGTTTAAGAAGGGTAGCGTTTGGGCCCCCCCCTCACTCGTCTCAAATTCCCTAGAGGAGGTTGGAATGTGTATGAAGGCGTTCGTGACCCTTCTTGGGAGATACAGAGAATTCTTTGCCGTTTGAACTGTTTGGAGTCCAGTGGGGTTCACTAAGTGCTTTAATGTTTAGGTAGGGGTTTAAGTTAGGAATAAAATTTATGATGCTGGTAAAGGGACCTAATGGGTTCACAAGTGACTAAATCATTGCTTGTTTTTTGTCTGTTATGTCATTTATGGTGAATGAGAAACCGAGACGGGAGGCAAGACAGCGGGCCGGCAAATCACGGAGTGTGGCTTTCTGACGTCCAAGGGGAGGCTTCCCGTTTCAATCTACTAAAGGCCGGTACAAATTTATCCACAAAACTCTTTAACAAAAAACAAAACCTGCATTTCCATATTTGTATATGTTCTCAGTCGTAAGCAATATTGATGGTACACATATAACCTGCTTTCATTTATAAACCATAAGAGAATACTGACCCTGCTCCTATACACATGAAAGAGTACATGCTCGAGGCAGTTAGGAGAAATAAATAAATGAATAAATAGAAAACTTGGCAACCGATTGATCAGTTAATGCATTTGATTAATTAAGGGCCTCTGATTGTTTAGTCAACCTCTGCTGACAATTGCAGATGTTCATTTATGTTATTGCGCGTGGTTGTCTGATCGGTGATAGTGGTGGACATTCAATGTGGTGACTGTTTGCATGATTTGAGCTGGAATATTGATTAATTGGATAATTGTGTATGTGATTAATTGGATAATTGGATAATTGGTTAATTGGATAATTGGATAATTGGTTAATTGATTAATTGGATAATTGGATAATTGGTTAATTGATTAATTGGGTAATTGGGTTAAAAAAAAAAAAAAAAAAAGGGGGGAAGTAATCTAAATAGCCTTGAGTAGTTTTAATTTTAGAAATTACTTTTTAAAGTACAATAACGGAACATAAGGAAGCCGTTATAATGGGGAAAAAGAACACTAAAAATCCAAAAGTAATCACTCCTGTTGAGATAGTACAGAAGAATAATCCTTTAATTAGGGGCATCGCAAACATTGCAAAAATATCGGAAAAATGGCACAAACGCTGGCCTGAAATTGACCAACCATGGCCAATAGAGGGGACTCTTAACCCAGATGTAATTAAAATAATGCTGGTACTTGTATCCACATACAAGGCAGAGCAAAAGAAGGGAAAAAAGGGGAGAAAACGCAAGGAGAAGAGGCAAGTGGAGCTTGGCATTCTCCAGTTGTTTGAAGATGAGGGACAGAAACTGATCAAAGCGGCAAACGACAAGAGGGATAAAGTCGCAGAAGAAATAAAACAAAATACAGAACAAACAGAAAAACTAAGAAAAGACACCACTTCATTGTTCTCACATATGAACCCAGTGAAGGGACCACCACCTTATGAGGTAGGGACAAAGTCTAAGAAAATCTATCCTCAAATCCCGGTGATCAGTCAGGAGGGTGACTACCGTATCAGAAACGAGGAGGACAGAATAATAGAAACAGGACGAGCGGAGACAACTATAACGATGTATCCAAGATCCAGAAGTAAGAAGAAAACAAGGTTTGGGTCTGGGAGACAAAAGCCGGACCATGGAAACGAGAGCGACCAAAGCGATCAGGAAGGGAGCAGGGGAGGATATGACCCTGCAGTCAGGCGGATGTTGGCAAGAGCGGAAATAAGAGGAAACGATAGCTCCAATGAAAGTGAGGATGGAGACCGGGATGAAGACTGGGAGAGTAGAGATGCTTCGGCTTCAAGAGGATCTCATCTGGTGACATCCAGTACCATGAGTAAAGACAGACAGAGAACTATGAGAGAAATCGAAAGAAGCATAGATGAATGCCTTTCATGCTTGGATAGAAGTCCCAGCCCTGATCGCCAAGGATCGTTGGAAGAACAATTGGAGGAACTGTACATACAGAAAAAAGAGTTACAGAAGATGAGCTCCCCGAAACCAGCTATGAGATATGCATTGCGCTTAAGAAACAAGAAGGAGACTGGAAAAATCTGTCCAGTCATTATCCGAGGACGCGAATTTGGAGTATAACCCTGGGCAGAGTACAGATATGTCAAACATACTTGAAAAGTTACCTACTCTTCAAGATGGAGCATATCCTTGGATTTCAAAGCTTGGAAGAAGAAATCACGTAGGAACACATCTGGCCATGGGAGAGGTCAAGAGACTGCTGGCTAACCTCTTGGGATCACAGGTATGGAGGAATTCTACAGAAAGCTGGACTTAATCGATATGTGGGAACTGCTGCGAATGATTCAGAGCTGTTTGCTGCAAGTAGAGGCCAAGTGTGCCGGGCGCTGAAAGAAACATTTCCGACAATGTACATCCTGACAATATTTTTATTGAACCACTGGGACAGAGGAAAACCCGAGGGCCTATGTGTCGAGAGTTCACCAAGTGTGGAGAATGTCACAGGAAATGACCCGAATTTGAATCAAATGGAGCAGTCAATTTTGCGAACAAGAATACAGAAGGGGTTGCCCCTGCCAGTGAGAAGGCAAAATTGGCAGAGGTGGTTGGTCTTGGAAGAATGGCAAAGGTGTTTATACGGATTCATATAGCCCACCAAGTGGAGCGGTATAGGAAAAAGGAACATGATCAAAAGACCAGGACCAAGAAACCCTCAGGAAACTTAATCAATACAACTGATGGATAACAAGAGGATGGAGAAGAAGCAGGCTCTGTTATGCAGAATCAGGCTCCAACTAATCACTAGTACCCACAACCACAGCCGAACCAGGTTTCAACTCCAATCGTTCCAGCCACCGCCGGTGGTTCCAGTTGTATCCTACCACCAGCCAGCTTTTGATCAGCGCAGCCCTGGAGAGGAAAAGATCAAAGAAATTTCGGAAGAGGAGGAAGGTTTAATCCATACTTTCAACAGCAATCAAACGAATGTTATACTTGTGGACAACAAGGCCATTTTGCTCGCGAGTGCAACCGGTTAGGAGGAAACTTCAGAGGAGGATTCAGAGGAGGATTCAGAGGAGGATTCAGGGGCCAATCAAGGTCACCCAGAGGACCGGTGAACCCTTACAGGGGCCCGGAACCTAGTTACTAGGGGTGCCCGGAAGACTCGAGAGGGGAATGTCAGCTGGTAGTATCAGGGCCGGAGAAAGATCCAACAATAGAGGTGAAAGTAAATAATCGTCCAGTGGAAGTGATGGCGGACAGCGGAGCTGCTTTTACCTGTATTCGGCCTGAAGATGCTATACATCTCCCCATGTCTGATCAATTGATTCGGACAATCGGGTTCGAGGGAGTGAAACAGCTAGTTCCTCTCACTAAACCAATTGAGCTCAGCTATAAAAAGAAGAAGATTACGTTAACCCATATTGGTATCAAAACATACACCTATTGCACTATTTGGGAAGAGATGCTATGTGTAAATTGGGGTGTACAATAAAGTGTAAACCAGACGGCTGTCAGGTTGAAATGCCAAACGAGAGGGTTCACCATCATTGATGACAACAGAGACTGGAGCTTCTGCAGTATGGTGGATCGGAAATCTTAATGAAGATTTTTTTGAGCCAGTTAAGTTGTGGGAAAAGTTTATCATCGTAAATATGCCCGACGCGAAGCTTCCAGAGTATCCATTTCACTGCACGCTCAAGTATTTCAATGATGATGTTCAAATAAACGCAGAAGAATGGTTGAGTCGACAACCAAAACAAGTTTCAACTAAATTCAGGCTGTATAATTTTGGGACCACAAGGAGCAGCTATGAAGATACACAAAGATGAATATTTGGACAAAGAGTTTGATATCGAGAAGAGTGTGCCACATGTGACCTTGTGGGTTGCGTGAAGAACATACACCGAAGCAAGTGGGAGAAATGATGGCGGAGGCAGAAGAATCTGTTTTTACAACCAGTAACAGAAAATCTTGCCATCTGGAAGAGTGAGGATCAGAGATTCATTAAGATTATGATCTCGGCTCAAGGAATAGGATAGCCACAAAACTGTGCGAATGACACATGAATCCATCTGCAGTGCTAAGATGGACTCAGACTCAATGAGAGAAGAGATGCTACAACAAGTTCCAGAATGTTTGTGGGCTCGACATAGTACGGATATTGGACTTGTGAAGTCAGCTCAACCAGTAAGAGTTGAACTCCGACCAGGAGTCAAACCACCTTGGAAGAACCAGTATCCACTGAGTGAAGAGGCAATCCGAGGAATTGACCACAGATTGAAGGACTTCTATAAGGCGGGGTTTTAAGGATAACACAGGATCCCCAGAGCAACACGCCTTTGTTGCCGATAAAGAAGCCAGATGATTCATATCGCCTAACACACGATTTAAGAGCGGTCAATGAAAGTGGTGGTTGATTTCCAGCAGAAGTGCCGGATCCACATACTTTGCTAGCCCAACTTCCGCCAAAAGCGACACATTTCACAGTGTTAGATTAATGTGGTGCGTTTTTCAGTGTTCCACTGAGTAGGGGAAAGCCAAAGTTTATTTGGGTTCACGTACAATGGACAATCTTATGAGTATGAGAGACTGCCCCAAAGGATTCAAACATAGTCCTCACATTTTCAATAAAATAGTGAAAGAACGATTTGGAGGGGATAGAGCAGGTACTAAAAGGCAATGTAATTCAATTATGTGGACGACGTCATCATTTGTTCACCAGATGAGGAAACATGTCATAAGGACTCAATTAAATTGCTACAAATACTGGCAGAGAAGGGTCACAAGGCCTCTCTGAAGAAACTGCAGTATTGCCAGGAGAAGGTAATTTACTTGGGTCAACAATAACGCAGGACGCAGAAGCATCTCTTGATAGTCATGTGGAGGCTATTCGTAAGGCTCCAAAACCCAGAACAGTCCGAGAGATGATGACATTCCTTGGTATTGCAGGATATTCCTCAGCATGGGTTGAAGGATTATGCTAGCTTGACGGGGCCTTTGAGAGCTATGATCAAAGATACTGGGAATGCTAAGCTACACTGTATCTGTCCTGGACACACGAGGGCCTTTTGGCATTTGAAAAACGACAAAGAAGAAGTTGCAAGAGGCTCCGGCGCTAGCAATTCCAGACTACTCTAAGAATTTTGTGTTATATGGTATCTACTTCTATTGGGGGTAAATATGCATGCGCAGTTCTTTGTCAACCAACGGGTACGGGGACGAGTCCTCAACCTATTTCGTATTACTCTACGGCTTATTCAGAAGTAGAGTTAGGGTTACCACTGTGTTACAGAGCTATGGGGGGAGTTTCTCTAATGTACAACAAAGCATCATCTGTAACAATGGGTTATCCAGTGACAATTCTTACACATCATAGTCTCAGAAATCTTTGAATTAGGGTAAGAACAACTTGACCATGTCTAGGCTTAGAGACTATCACAGGCTCTTAGAGCAGGAAGATGTTACCCTAGCAAGGTGTGTTACGGTAAATCCAGCGGAGAATTTGCCAACTCCAGAAGACGGTGAGCCACACGATTGTGTTCAAGAAGCAGAGAAATACTCTAGGCTTAGATCAGATTTACAAGCCCTCCCATTGCATTTGGTGGACCTGGAGTATTGGACTGATGGGGTCTTGCTATCGTGTGGGCGATAAATTAAGGACCGGCTATGCAATAGTAAAAGCCCAAGGAACTGGATTTGCAGTTGAGAAGGCTGAAGAGATACACAGCCTGCATCTGCACAACTGGCTGAGCTGGTGGGGCTAAACTGAAGGCGTGTTTGTTGGCAGAGGGGAAGCGAGTGACGATATATACTGACTCTGCATATGCACATAATGTGTGCCACTTGTTTGGAGCAGTGTGGAAGAAACCGAGGGTTTTAAGAAAACGGATGGGTTCGCCGATACAGCATCACGCCCAGATCATGAAATTGTTGCATGCTATGATGAAGCCTAAAGAAATAGCAATAGCTAAATAGTGCGGCACATAAGAAGGATGCATCAAGGGTTTCACAAGGGAACAGAGCGGCTGATGAAGCTGCAAAAGCAGTCACTGGAGCAGATAAATTGGGCAAAGTTCTTCTCGTCACGCATGAAGTGAACTTGGAAGACAAAATTACACTCAAAGATGTGATTTTAATGCAGGAAGCTGCTCCTGAAATGGACAAACAGTTGTGGCTAGACCGAGGTGCCACCCGAGATTCTACTGGACTTTTGAGAAAACCATGAGGGGCTGATACTATCACCCTCCAGACCTGTTGGGTCTGATGATTCAGGAGGCGCATGGCTTAGCTCACGTTGCCAAGGGGGGAAGTTAAGAGAAAGATCACAAAAGAGTATGGTTTTTGGGCACCATGTTTGCTTGAACAAGATTGATTATGTCATAGGCAGGTGTACTATCTGTCTGAAAAACAATGTTCTGGAGGGAGTGACGGTTCCTCCGGGCCACAATCCCAACTCCAAGGGGTCCTATGCGTGAACTAGTTGTGGACTATGTTGACATGATAAAACCGATTGAAGGGAAAAGGTATATGCTAGTCGTGGTGGACAGATTTTCACGATGGCCTGAGGCTTGTCCAACAAAACGAAAAGATGCTCATCGGTTGCTAAGTTCTTATGTAGAGAGGTCATAAGCAGGTGGGGACTTCCAGATCGAATATCCTCAGACAATGGGAAAGAGTTTGTGGATAAGACGGTGAAATTGATTTTGCAAAAACTAGGAATTAAACAGCGTCTTGGGGCAGTATATAGACCACAAAGTCAAGGAATTTGCAAAAGAATGAATGGTGTTCTGAAAACCGTATTGTCAAAATATGTCAGCACACGGGGTTAAATTGGATAGCAGCACTTCCATTGGCGTTAATGGTATGTCGCTCTAGTGAGCTCCGCGATTTACATATGACACCTCATGAGTTGGTTACAGGAAGACTGATGCCAACGCCTTGTCTGCGGACAAGTGGGAAAGGTCCAAGTTTGGCCCTTTTAGAAGATGAAATGCAAACGTATGTCACATACATGGTTAATCTACATAAAAGAATATCCACATATGTGTCTGGACAGGCAAACTAAGGGAGGAGGTGCAGGAGAAGCTCGATGAGCAAAAAAAGGATCACAGTGCAACCTGGAGACAAGGTGTTCGTGAAGGTGTTTAGACGGAAGTGGTATAACGAACGCCGTGAGGGACCGTTTGAAGTGGTTCGCAGTACGGGAACTGCAGTTCAGGTTTAAGGGATCTCCAACTTGGTATCATTTATCGCACTTGTGTTAAAGCACCCAGAGAAGAGGTACAACCCTCACAGAGCCGAGATGACTCTGTGGAACAAAATAAGGGAGAACATGCAGCCAAAGGGCGGATGCATGAGAATCTCCAAAGTCAAAATCAAGAAGGGGGGATTGTCCAGATTGTGGAAAAATGTTGATGATGCTGAACATATTTTTGATGATGTCAGTAATGATAATGTTGATGATGGACAAGGAAAAGTATTTGGGGACATCAAATTCCAATATGTCCCAGAAACAACAGAGCATGTTTCAGTGGAGAGTGAAACACCAGAGGATGCAAAGAGATCTGACTCCGTTGAGAGAGAACTCGGAGGTTCAGTTGGAAAAAGGAGTCCCAGGCCAGTCCGGAAGAGGGTCAAACCTCTCCGTTTTGAAACTTAGGATGGTAGAGAATGTGTCACAGCTAACAACAGAGGTGCCTAATAAGATTTTTACGACGCCAAAACCTGAGGAGATAGTGGTCAGATCCAAGCTTGGAAAAATGGTTATTCTTCCTTGTAAATGTGGAATAGGAAATAGCCGTATTAAACTATTTTCCCAAGTGGAAAATAGTCGTGGAGAGGATGTGGAGTTGATACCTCCTGGAAAACTACGGTCCGCCTTATAATCAAAGGAAGTACTTATTGTACAATGATATAAGGTATAAGACAGTTGTGGATGATTGTTCGCTTGCTGTGCGCAACCTTGCATGGGAAGATGAAGGGAATATATGTGTACATATCGAGAGCCAGAGTTTAAATTTGTTCCATCTAGCCACTCTTGGATTGAAGGTTACGTAAGTCGTAAGGTGAGACTTATGCTAACAAACCTAAGACCTGTTGAAGCAACCACTGCAAAGGTAAATAACACACGGATAGAGGCTGCTACTTTTAAATTTGAAATCAATAAATAATGATAATGCATTCAATCAGAGCACTACCTTGGTGACAACATTAACGCCTAGGAAATTGGAGAATGTGACACAGACATTTGATAAAGTATCCTTGAAAGTGAAAGAGATGGTAAATGAGAGCCGGAAGTCTATGTTAGAGATGGGGATTAGTGTGAATAGTAGGAAGGAAATTGAGGAAGTGAAGGTTGGAAATTCATCTGAGACTGTTCAGAGGAATATTGTAGATGTGGGGAAAGGAGTTTGTTGACTCGGATCAGATAATCACAGGAGATGTTTTGAAACAGA
The DNA here is from genome assembly GCF_015220745.1 of Sebastes umbrosus. Lineage (NCBI taxonomy): Eukaryota > Metazoa > Chordata > Actinopteri > Perciformes > Sebastidae > Sebastes > Sebastes umbrosus. The sequence continues at coordinate 662,438 of NC_051284.1, read as the reverse complement.
ACCATGTATTGCAGAAGAGAGAAGCTAAGTGGAAAGCATATGGATTTGATGCTTCAGTGTTGGGAATTGTAGACCCATGGGCAGGTAGAAATTTATGGTTTCAGCAGTTAACACACTCAGTGAGATCAATCAAGAAATTGAAGGGCCCATGTGTGTTGAAAGTACCAACACCAGGTACATGGCCTTCAATTTTGGAGGCGGTAACCGGAACCATTAACTACTTCATGTCAATCTTCTGTACTGTCATGGCTCTTGTATCAACAGCAATCATCAGTGGATAAAGTGATGGCTTTATCAGTGAACCTTTTTAAGCCTAGATTGAATGTTCTTGGTTGGCAGGATTACCATATGTGAATTTACTTGAACAACATGAAAAATGTGATGACAGCGGTACCTGATCCGATGGAAGTGAAACCTGTGAGGGCAAAGAATTGTTTTTGCTCAAATGAAACTAATAAGGGGTCTGGAATGTTTATGGGAATATCAGAGTGTGATGGTTATATGATGGATTTAGGAAAGCGTGAGGATGAGGATGTGAATAAGTTGTATGAAGTGATTTTTCAAGTGTCAAAGCGTAGCCGAGTAGAACTTTGATGGTAGAACATCAAGTTTTGCCTGGTAATGTGACTATAGGCAATTTCAGGGATATTTGGTGGATTGTGGTGAAAATGCTTATTTATTTCTACCGTACGGGTGGACAGGATGTTGCTATATGGCAACACTGAAAACTCCCATATGAAGTTTTTTCTGTCCAGAAGGGAGAAGCATCTGATGAGGCTCAATCTAATGTTGCTTCTGGAAGTAGGAATAAAAGAGAATTAGCGCAATTTCTTAATCTGGAGTCCTACCATTGGAGAATAAGCCTAGGAGAAAAGTGGGGAATAGGATTGTTTCCATGGTATGGAGTGACATTTCTGGCAGATCATATTGATAACATTACCTACACTTTGCAAGGCTTTGCAAACGAAAACTATAAGAGGTTTCGAAATGTTGTCAAACACCCAAAGGAGCCAATAGGTTGACATTGTTAAAACACGATATGGCTCTTGATTATATTTTGGCCAAACAAGGGGGCTTATGTGTTGCTTTAAATTTAACGGGAGATGCCTGCTACACTTTGATTCCTGATAATTCAGATAATATAACTAATGTCATAGACGCACTGAAGCACATAAGAGATGCTTTGGTCCATCAGAAGGAGCGGTTGGTCTGCAAATAGTTGGTTGCAGGAGAAATTAGGGCCACTAGGAGCAGTGCTAGTTCAAATTATGGTAGCAGTACTTATATCGTTATGTGTGATGTTTTGTTTTTGCACGTTACTATTGACTTTTGCGAAGGCTATGATATTGAGATGGGTTGGTGTAGTGATGCCAGGAGATCAGGTTCAGATGCCATTATTACACGAAGCTGACTCGGACGTGGATGAGGATGACGCGATAAAGGATCGAATTTGGTGGAGGAATATCCATTTTAAATATCTCATATGATTATAATCCTATTATTTACCTCTGTTTTTGCTTGCGTAGTTTGTAGTGTTTGATTTGTATTTTTTTTTTTGAGACTTTGTTTAGTCTCAAAAGGGGGGTATGGCAACAAATGAAACAATATGATTAATGGGCATATGATTTCTAATTTTACTTATAGAAGTGTTTTATTCTGTGTTTGATGTTTTAATTTGTATCTGTTCTGTATGCAAAAGATACTGGTTTTCTTGTCTTTCATTCTAGAACATATTGGGGGAAGACCACGGTGAGGGTGATGGATTGTCGGGGACTCCGATGGGCTGAATGGGGTCAGACACTTCAAACATGAAAATACGAATGGTCTGAAGAACTTTGAACGTGGACTGGCGATACAACATCCAGAGTCAAGACGCCATTGATACTACACCGGAGTCAAGGCTGCTGAGAAAACTGCAGCGTTATACAGTCTTATGTCTTCTTTTAGATGTTACATTAGTATTCTTAAAAATGAATTGTCTTTTTTGTGTATTACATGCTTGGCAAATGATGGTTTCTAAATATAATGGGACCTCAGATGTTTTCTTTTTCTCGATGTTTAGGGACAGTGGGGTAGGCAGGAAAAGGTCCATAGAAAGGTGCGATGGGTTGACCAGCCTGACTTTGGACATTGTTTTGTTTTGATTTGCTGAGAGTTCCATATGTATTTGCTTAAGTCATTTCCACACACAAATTGTTAAAATATCCTCATTTCAGTATTATGGAGTACTACGTATGGTCGCCTTGGCAGAGGGACCATGAGAGAATTTTCCTGTCTACATTGTTTAATGAATATCTCAAGAAAGATTAGCTGCCTGACAGGTTTTTCACTCTCACTTTTATACTCCATACAGTTGTTTCAATGGTAAAAAGGGCGGGTTGTTAAATTTGTCATGTTAATACACCTGTATGTCTCTTCTTTTATTTTTTCGAGACTTTGTGTAAGTCTCGAAGGGGGGAATATGTGGTATATTTTCAGGTCTTGCACAAGACAGCGGGGCCCCTAATTGTAAACAGATGTGTAAGAAGCATACGTGGAGACCTGTGGTCATACGATATGTCCAGGGGCTGAAAGATAAACATTTAGGACAAAGGACCATACAGGGCCATACGCTCAGAGCAGATGCTGCATGACATGACCCCGATATAAGGAGGTGCGAGTGCCCCGAAGTGCAGGACTTTCAGATTTGACTTGAGACCTCCGGACGTTCTAGACGTTCGTTATGACATTTGTTGCTTGTTTGTAATAAACTCTATTATACCAGCAAGAACAGTGTCCGCGGAGCATCCTTTCTCATCACTTCAACAGCACTGTCGCAGGAAAGATACGACAATGGAGAGGAGGGGGGTGCCACGTTCCTTTTTCGGGGTATCCCCGGCCGGGCTCCGTGGCAAGCCCGGCCACCAGACGCTCGTTGACGGGCCCTCCGTCTGGGCCTGGCTCCAGACGTGGGCCCCGGGCTTCCTCCGGGCCGGGTAACTCCTCCTCTGCCTCGTGTCGTCATTGGGTTTTTTGTGAACCATTCTTAGTCCGGCCCCTCACCTAAGACCAATTTGCCATGGGAGACCCTACCAGGAGCACGAGGCTCCAGACAACACAGCCCTCAGGGTCATAGGGACACACAAACCTCTCCACCACGTTAAGGTGATGGTTCCCGGAGAGGATGGTCCAACCATTTATGATATTTTGTTTGTCTTTTTATTTCTCAAACTTTCCTAGCATTTTTTAGTCCCAGGCCCTGGGGAGGGAGCTGACTGTTGGAGATCTTCTTCCGTCGCCCCTCAGAGCGTGTCCTATCCTGTACTGATTCTAAAGCCCCCCTGAGGAAAATATGTGATTTATTTGTTTGTGCTATACAAATATAATTGACTTGACTAATTTGACTTGACCCTTCGCCCTTCCTGAACAGCCAGATTATTATTATTATTTATTTATTTCTGTAAATTAGGACATCAGACCATCCCAGCCTGGAATTGTATCAACCTGGGGAGAGTTAACACTATAGCCTACTAACAATAAGTCAACTGATGTCCAGTGACACCAACCATTTTCATGATTATGAGGATTCAGTTATTTTACAATCAAACATATCAAACATTCGCTGGACACAAGCAAACTCCCAAACTTTCCCAGCATTTCTGTTTGTGCCCCAGGTCTTGGGGAGGGAGCTGACTGTTGGAGGTCTTATTCTGTCGCCCCACAGAGCGTGTCCTATCCTAACTGAGGAAACTGTGTGATTTGTTTGGGTTATATAAATAAAATTGACTTGACTGATTAACCTGACCCTTTGCCCCTCCTGAACAGCCCCCAGACCAATGGAAGAGAGTCTGTTCACGAGGGCAGAAATTAGTTATTATTATCATTATTATTATTATTATTATTATTATTATTATTATTATTATTATTATTACTATCATTATTCTTGTTTCTACTTCTTCTTCTTCGTCTTCTCATTATTATTATTATTATTATTATTATTATTATTATTATTATTAATAATACTAATATTATTTTAATTGTAAATGAGGACATCAGGCCACCCAGCCAGGAATTGTAGCAACCTGGGGAGAGTTGACCCTACTAGAGTTGAAACAATAAGTCGACTAATGTCCAGTGACAGCAACCATTTTAATGATTCGATTTAGTCATTTTACAATCAAAAATATCAAATATTCACTGGACGCAAATCGACAATAGTGGCCTCATAGTAGAACTTTATTCTGAAGGTTACAGTCGGAAGTGTAGTTTTCTTCTACCTGATGGTGCGCGCGACCGGTGTAGCCAAATCGAAACGCTCGCGGCAACTCGCTCTGCAGGTTAGCCCGGTGGATCCTCCTCCTCCTCCTCTCCTCTCCTCCTCCTCCTCCAGCTGTCCTCATGGTTCCATTCCCTGCTGGCTCTCTGTGCAGCAGGACTCGGTCTGCAGACAGACAGCATGAGTAAGTCCAGCAGCCTGAGAGTGAAGAACCTGTTTAAAGTCAAGTCCCCTGATAAACAGAGCAAGGAGCAGAAGGGGGGGCTCCCTCCAGGATGGAGCAGCCACCAGCCCCAGGGACAAGTCGGGGACTTTACCTGCGACCTCCGGTCCCCTCAGCCCGGGACCCAACGTCACGTTGTCCGGTGATGTTTTACCCGTATCCCCTAAAGAAAAGAAAGGAAAGCGGCTGCTGTCGTTCAAGCTGAAACGGAAGAAATCCAAGCAGAAAGAAGAAGAGGGAGGAGGAGGAGGAGGAGGAGGAGGAGAGGTGTTCTACCCGGATGAACTGGACAGCTTCAACAGCCACCTGTAAGAGAAAAACAAGTTCATTACTTTGATTTGGTTTCCTTTTTTAAGGCCATGGGTGGCCATCTGAGTTTAAAATACAGATTGATATGCTCAATATGATTAGCATACAAACTGAAACTAGGCTACATGAACCTCGTGATATCAGAACATATCTTGTTGTCAAAGAGTATCTATATATCTATCTGTCTGTCTATATCTATATCTATGTCTATACTCTGGAGGCTGAGTGACACCAGTACAAAACCAAACCATACCTACCTTTTCTTATGTGGAAGTGAATCCATAGTAGGTTAAAGCTAATGCTGGGCCCCTGGAAACTCCCATATTGGCCCCTGGCAGTCCTTTGTCCTCATTTTGGAAACCCAGTGCACCACAGGCTGTTTCACAAGCTGACAGAGCTGAAGGAAGCACTGAAGTGTGTGAAACATCTCACAGAGCAACTGTTTCCCCCCTGGCACTTTATGAAAACTAATCACTGTGGCATTGAGCTGTGGCTGAGCTAGTTAATCTAGTTCCAAACCTGCACACAGAAGTTTGAAATCTGCAGAGAGGTAAACAGATCAGTGAGGAGCAGTGGGGAGCAGTGAGGAGCAGTGTGAGGAGCAGTGAAGAGCAGTGGGGAGCAGTGAGGAGCGGTGAAGAGTGGTGTGAAAAGCAGTGAGAGGAGCAGTGTGAGGAGCAGTGGGGAGCAGTGAAGAGCAGTGAAGAGCAGTGAGGAGCAGTGTGAGGAGCAGTGAAGAGCAGTGACAAGCAGTGAGGAACAGTGAAGAGCAGTGAGGAGCAGTGAAGAGCAGTGAAGAGCAGTGTGAGGAGCAGTGAAGAGCAGTGAGGAGCAGTGAAGAGCAGTGTGGGGAGCAGTGAAGAGCAGTGACGAGCAGTGTGAGGAGCAGTGAAGAGCAGTGGGGAGCGGTGAGGAGCGGTGAAGAGTGGTGTGAGGAGCAGTGAGAGGAGCAGTGTGAGGAGCAGTGAGGAGCAGTGGGGAGCAGTGACGAGCAGTGAGGAGCAGTGAAGAGCAGTGACGAGCAGTGAGGAACAGTGACGAGCAGTGTGAGGAGCAGTGACGAGCAGTGAAGAGCAGTGACGAGCAGTGACGAGCAGTGAAGAGCAGTGTGAGGAGCAGTGAGGAGCAATGAAGAGCCGTGAGGAGCAGTGAAGAGCAGTGCGAGGAGCAGTGAAGAGCCGTGAAGAGCAGTGGGGAGCAGTGAGGAGCAGTGTGAGGAGCAGTGAAGAGCAGTGTGAGGAGCAGTGAGGAGCAGTGGGGAGCAATGAGGAGCAGTGAGGAGCAGTGGGGAGCAGTGTGAGGAGCAGTGGGGAGCAGTGAGGAGCAGTGTGAGGAGCGGTGGGGAGCAGTGTGAGGAGCGGTGAGGAGCGGTGAGGAGCAGTGAGGAGCAGTGTGAGGAGCGGTGAGGAGCGGTGAGGAGCAGTGAGGAGCAGTGTGAGGAGCGGTGAGGAGCGGTGAGGAGCAGTGAGGAGCAGTGTGAGGAGCGGTGGGGAGCAGTGTGGAGCAGTGTGAGGAGCGGTGAGGAGCAGTGTGAGGAGCGGTGGGGAGCAGTGAGGAGCAGTGTGAGGAGCGGTGGGGAGCAGTGTGGAGCAGTGTGAGGAGCGGTGGGGAGCAGTGAGGAGCAGTGTGAGGAGCGGTGGGGAGCAGTGTGGAGCAGTGTGGAGTAGTGACGTGCACAGACATTTTGGGTGGCAGATGCTCCAGCGAAAAAAAAGAGCACCCTCTCCTAATTATTTATAAAAAACAGGTACATAACCTACAGTAGCACATATTTTACTTACTTGCTTACTTACTTACATATTTATGTATTTCAATACCCATGCAATCATGCAGATGTTTAATACAGATGATGGATTTCCTACCAGCAGAGTGATACAAGTAAACATGACCAACATCGGGGCTTAGTTTGATGCTTTTTATGCACTCCGGTCATGCAAAGTACATTTCTTAAATCAATTGAAAAACTGTTACTGTACTTCTACCATAAGCAGTCATAATCAGCTGTGGTTTTATTGCTATATTATACTTGGACTACATATGTAGTTCTTGTGCTTTTCCTGTGTTATCTGTAGCCTAGTAGAGGGGTGTCATTTCAGGTTTTAGGAGCAGTGTCCCAGTCAGGATGCTACTTATTATACAGCAGGATAAAGAGACACTACAGTGAATAAAAGATACTAGGAGATACTGGGTTTGAGGGTCCTCCCCCAAGAAAATTTGGAGAGTTTTGAATTAAAACTATGTAATTTGACATCATTTTGGACCATTATTAATACTAGAGATAACGCTCAAAAAGCTTAAAGAGAAAACTTGCTATAGTTTAATAATTATTTTATTATTTACACATATCACAGCCTTCATCTTTTAATTCTTCTGGAAATGTTTTCCCTGTAAAATCCTATTGCTTGAGCACCACCTGTCTATCTGTGCACGTGCCTGGTGAACTGTCTCGCAAAACATGAGATGCTGTTGTGTGGCTTCTTGTTATGCAGGTCAAACATTTCATTTGACATATTAAGTCTTCACTCTGTGGGATGTTGTGTAAAGTGAATGTGATAGGCAGACTGAAGCTGTTCTATTTTGGTGCCCTCGGGCAAGGCACTTGACCCCGACCCCTTCCATCCTGTCTCGTTGACCAACAGAGCAACACTGTGGCAGCTCCTTAATGGTAGGGATGCACCGATACAATACCGTATCAGATGTCGGGCCGATACTGACTTTAGTAGCTGGACCGGATATCGGTGACAATGGGGCCGATTTATTCAATTACATTTTATAATTATATACTATATACATTATATACTGGAATTTGTATTACTGTTTAAGTTTGACCAATTTGTTGCTGCATTAAAAAGGTTTACACCTGAATAGTAATTTTGAAGATTTTTTTTGCCAAGTTGTTGCTGTACAATTTATGATTTAATAATAAATAACAATTTTCTAAATTTATGTTATGTTATCTATGTATTTATTTGTTACATCTTGTTTTACAAAGTTAGGTAAGTAATGTTGAAGTCCAGCCTGATGTTGCCTTACACATAAAAGAATGATCCCAGTCACCATACAGCTGATTAATTAAACTCTGGTATCAGATCGGTACTCGGTATCGGCTGATACCCAAAGCCCAGGTATCACTATCGCTATCGGGACTGAAAAGGTCGGATCGGTGCATCTCTACTTGATGGCAACGTGGGAACTGTGTGACTGTGAAGCAGTAAATATCCCTGCTGAGTCACTCTTCCCTGGATAAATTAAAGGTTCAAAAAATACACTGGTTAACCTCAAGTGGTCACAATAATGACAGAGACATTTCCAGTACTTTATTTATCCCAGATATTTCCAGTTCTTTTTTCTTTTTCTTCTATTTCTTCTTCTTCTATTGAGCTCCATGTTGTTCTGGGTCCAAACCAGTTTGTTGATGAGTTGCCTCTGACTCAGGTGTTATTGTCACATGCAGTCAGGTTAACGTACAGTGACAGATGCTGTTGTGATATGAGGAGGGCAAACATTGCATAACATTTAATACTGAAATGAAAAACCTGCTCCGGAGCAGGTTATGTTCAAGATAAGAGATCAACTCGTATAGAAGCAACGCCTACTGCCCAATCACAGCTGAGTGCGGGGATCGTATGATAATATTACACACATATGAAGAAGTTACAGTCGTAATCCAGACTAAAAACAACTCAGTTTAAACTGACAGATGCAGGAAGGGCAGCTGGATTTATGCTGTGGGTGTTTACTGCTTTGAATTATGTTTTTATATTATTTTTCTTTACTTGATCTTGAGTCTGTTTCACACCGCCTGAGACGGAGACGTAGCTGAAAAAAGGTTGAAATAGTCATACACGCCGCATCCTTGTTAATGGGCATAATGAAGCGTAATCCATTTATCCATATCACATTTAAAAGCTATTTATATCTAGATGACTATATCTGACTTTTGAGTGTTCCGTTAAATTAATAAGTCTGTTAATTTTCGCATTCACATCGGTAATTATTTCTTTCACCAGCTGTCCTTCCTGCATTCAGCAGCTTTAACTGTGGTTCTTTTAGTCTGATTAAGTGTTTAACTTCTTGGTAGTTGTCTAATATAGTTTACTCTTCCTTTGTTAAATGTTGTCTCTCTGCCTGTCTGTCTGCAGTCTGTAGACTTGTCCATGTCTGTGATTGGTCAGATGCTGCAAACACCTCCACGTTCATGTGAACACGCTCACAGCCAGAGAGAGAAACCCTGGGTTGACATACTGAGTTGATAACCAGCGTCGTAGGACCGCTTAGTGTGATCTTGTTTGTTAGGGTTAGTGAAGCCAGATAAAGAAGATACCCTGAGGATGATGAACTGGCTTCATAGTACAGGCCTCTGGTGTGGATCTGAGTTAATATAAAGAAGGCAGAGTGGACGACACTTGTGACACATCGGAAAAACATTACCGTCCGACTCATATGATGTAGAGCGCACAGTTAATTATATGTCAGCTTGATCGGGTATGATATTGAAATACTGTCGCGTCGTGTTGTGAGTGTCTTGGTGCATCAAATTACTGTTCTCTGTTTACTGATAAACTCATCAGTCACAGGCATTGTTTCAGCCCTGCTGTGATTAACTGCTCTTTGCTTCCTTAAACATCTGCAGGTCAGCACATTTCCATTACACTGGGAATGTGAAGTGCAGTTTGACATCTCTTTCTAGATAAAAGCTCTTTTCTTCTTACAACTTGATTTATAAACAAGCTGAAAGACGCATAACAATGACAGTCATGGCTAAGGTATTGGCAAGCATTGTCTACGTACACATCCAACAGGTTTGGAGAGACATTATTATGCCCAAAGGCACAACTGCAATTTGTATTTCAACAGCTCATCAGAAATGATAACAACCCGCCACCAACCCCCCCCCCACCCCCCCCGAAGAAAGAAAGTATTTTATGACCTCATTTATGTGCACTCGTTTTATTTCAGCTCAGTGTGAGAGAGTTTACTGCATTTTGCTGTCATTTACTGTGGTGCTAGTTTCTCTTCTTGTCTTTTAACTCTGTGTTTCACCGAGGCAGCGTGGCTTTGCACTGAGAGCAGAGAGACAGCATTCAAACACTTGGCAGTCCGCTTACTTGTTGCTCTCGCTACCAATATTACCTAGTCTGTTTCAACATGTTTGGCTGAAAAAAGTGCATGCCAAATAGGACCGCAAATAATGATTGTTTCATTGTAGATTAATTTGTTGGTTATTTTCTCGATTCATCTTCTTGTTTGGTCCATAAAATGTCAGAAAATTGTGAAAAATGTCGAATCAGTGTTTTCCGAAACCCAAGATGACGTATTAAATGTCTGTTTTGTCCACAACTCAAAGATATTTCATTACTGTCTCAGAGGAGTAAAGGAAACAAGAAAATATTCACTTTTAAGAAGCTGGAATCAGACAATTTAGACTTTTCTTCTTAAAAAATTACCGGTAACCGACCCTCGTTTACCGATTATTAACTGTTAACTGACAAGATGAATGCGTCTCATGCAGCGGTGCGCCAGCCTGCAGTGTATGAGCACAACAGACAACTGAGACTGACAGACAACTGGAAGGCTTGTACATTTTCAGAATACGCCTTCAAAGATCGTAAACCTCTAAGTCTGTTCTCTATTACTGAGTTTCATGGCCTGCTGAGTCAGTTTGTACAGGATTGAACAAAACGAAACAAAAAGCTTATCAGTGACAAGAGAATGATATCACTTTAGTTTGAGGAAGGTTCATTCTGTCTCGTCAAAATGACATTACATCCCAGCGCTTTCCAATCGCCAGGCCTGTGACTTGCTGGAATCTGACCAGTATAGCACTTGGAATATCTCGTGCACTGAGGGAACAGTAGGGAAAGTACAGCCTGTTCAAACTCGCTGATAACACCGAGGGATTAGAACATGTTCAGAGTTTGTGTTTGTGGACTACTTGTTTGAGTGCTAAGGTGTGAGGCTACAGCTATGTCCTGTCTTCATGTTACTGCAACAATATTTAAAAAAGTCTGTAGAAAAGCTATCCATTTCACTGGATGGCTTTAAATGAAGTATTTGAACCAGTAGGTGAGAGCTCATGCAGTCTTCCACAATAATCTAATCTCAGCAGACAGTCTAGCAGACTAGATAAAACCTGTCACACCCTTCAGCAGAGGCTGCACATTCCTGCTCCTACAATTTCTAGATAATCCTAAGGTGAGGGTGTGGAGTTTTGAAAGCCAAAATGAACAAGTCACATTTTTGTGCACAGCACCTGTGGTCCCATAGCAATTCAGGAATTAACAAGTAAATCACCCTTAAAGGACCAGTGTGTAAACAATAAATAAGTATGTTTTCTTTAGTGTATAATCACCTGATCATAAGAATTTTCAATTTTTGTTACCTTAGAATGAGCCGTTTATATCTCCATAGGGAGCGGGTCTTCTTCACAGAGTCCGCCATGTTGCACCGCCATGTTTCTACAGTAGCCCAGAACGGACAAACCAAACACTGTTAACTTTTTCTGCTTGGGCTGGAGTCGATAACGTTACTCGCTCCCAATGCCGCCTCTCTCTCTCTCTTGCTTTCATCACTCACTTTCCACATACACAAACACTCTATGCGCTGGCTCTGCTCCAGAATGACATACAACTGGCTCTGGAGAGGACCATTCACATGTTTGTGTTAGCCACCATAGTTCTTTTTCACGTTTGGCACCACGGGAGAAGCTTCAGTTGGTTTCAATCTGCAACCTCACCGCTAGATACCGCCAGTTGTTGTGTAAGTGGAGCGCCCACCCTCCGGTTCCCCCTTACTGTTGCTGTTGTTTGCATGGGTTAGCTTTGTTAGCACCGTTAGCTGTAAGCCACTGGCTCAGCCGTCAACGATATACGGTCAGATAGAAGTGGTGTACGTCATCTGGAAGAGGGGAACCCTAAAGATTAATTTAAATGCAGCTCAGCACTGTGTGTCAAATTGTTCTTATGATTAATAAGAAATAAACATTAATTAATTAATTAATTAAATAATTGAAATAAATAGTGAAAGTGTACAAGGGCTTAGAACTAATGATAGAAGTATATGATGTCCATCCCCATGCTATTATGTCTCGTTGTTGCAAAAAATCTTTGGGTTGATACCATTTGTTTACACAGATTTGGTGCTAAATTGAACCATTTTTTACCGGTGGAGAATTGATTAAAATGATCAATAATCCCTCCAAAATACCACATTAGGAGACACCAGAGAAAAAGCCATGCTGTGATTTGGTATCAAAACTGCACATTCAGACTTTTTCTGCAGGAATTGCATTTTTCGGCGATTGGATGGCGGCACTTGTGTTGTGTAAACTGCTTAGAAATGCGTCTAGGTCTCTAGTCTGATCCATCCATCCTCTGAATGCTCTAGGTCTCTAGTCTGATCCATCCATCCTCCTGAATGCTCTAGGTCTCTAGTCTGATCCATCCATCCTCTGAATGCTCTAGGTCTTAGTTTGATCCATCCATCCTCTGAATGCTCTAGGTCTCTAGCTGATCCATCCATCCTCTTGAATGCTCTAGGTCTCTGTTTGATCCATCCATCCTCTGAATGCTCTAGGTCTCTAGTTTGATCCATCCATCCTCTGAATGCTCTAGGTCTCTAGTCTGACTCATCCATCCTCTGAATGCTCTAGTCTTTAGTTTGATCCATCCAATCCCTCTGAATGCTCTAGGTCTCTAGTCTGATCCATCCATCCTCTGAATGCTCTAGGTCTCTAGTCTGATCCTACCATCCTCTGAATGCTCTAGGTCTCTAGTTTGATCCATCAATCCTCTGAATGCTCTAGGTCTCTAGTCTGATCCATCCATCCTTGAATGCTCTAGGTCTCTAGTCTGATCCATCCATCCTGTGAATGCTCTAGGTCTCTAGTTTGATCCATCCATCCTCTGAATGCTCTAGGTCTCTAGTTTGATCCATCCATCCTCTGAATGCTCTAGGTCTCTAGTCTGATCCATCCATCCTCTGAATGCTCTAGGTCTTTAGTTTGATCCATCCATCCTGTGAATGCTCTAGGTCTCTAGTCTGATCCATTCATTCTCTGAATGCTCTAGGTCTTTAGTTTGATCCATCCATCCTCTGAATGCTCTAGGTCTCTAGTCTGATCCATCCATCCTCTGATGCTCTAGGTCTCTAGTTTGATCCATCCATCCTCTGAATTGCTCTAGGTTCTCTAGTTTGATCCATCCATCCTCTGAATGCTCTAGGTCTCTAGTCTGATCCATCCATCCTCTGAATGCTCTAGGTCTTTAGTTTGATCCACCATCCTCTGAATGCTCTAGGTCTCTAGCTGATCCATCCATCCTCTGAATGCTCTAGGTCTCTAGTCTGATCCCATCATCCTCTGAATGCTCTAGGTCTCTAGTCTGATCCATCCATCCTCTGAATGCTCTAGGTCTCTAGTTTGATCCATCCATCCTCGAATGCTCTAGGTCTCTAGTCTGATCCATCCAATCCTCTGAATGCTCTAGGTCCTAGTCTGATCCATCCATCCTGTGAATGCTCCTAGGTCTCTAGTGTTGATCCATCCATCCTCTGAATGCTCTAGGTCCTCTAGTTTGATCCATCCATCCTCTTGAATGCTCTAGGTCTCTAGTCTGATCCATCCATCCTCTGATGCTCTAGGTCTTTAGTTTGATCCATCCATCCCTGGTGAAATGACTCTAGGTCTCTAGTCTGATCCATCATCCTCTGATGCTCTAGGTCTCTAGTTTGTGGCTGTAAAGTTTCATGAGGCTGTGATTATCCTAGAGGTCACCACAGGTCATTTTATACACTGAGGTCAATGAAATGTCTCCTATGAGGACTACATCATCACACATGAATACAGTTTGGGCATCATTGATCCATCAGAGTCCTCAGCTTACACTGATACCCAATTTATGGAATTCTAAGACGGTTTAGGGACCCCAGTATGCAGAAATATTCAAACACACCATTTTAGAATAGAAATAAGACATGTATACTGCCTTAAAAAAAACTGCATGGTTTTTGCCTACACTGCAATGTGATTATCATAAAGTGGGCATGTCTGTAAAGGGGAGACTCGTGGGTACCCATAGAACCCATTTACATTCACATATCTGGAGGTCAGAGGTCAAGGGACCCCTTTGAAAATGGACCTGACAGTTTTTCCTCGACAAAATTATGCTAAATTTGGGGGCGTTATTTACCCTCCTTCATGACAACGCTAACATGACGTGGTTGGTACGTTGGATTCCTTAAGTTTCCTAGGTTCATATGATACCAGGAGCTTCTTATAGCAGTAAAGTCGGTCGGGATAGCGGGTTTGAGGTTTTAAAAGGTTCATTTGTTTGAACTTTATCAAACCCAACCTACATAGCCTAATCCTTAACTACACATTGCAGAATTATGATGTTCAATTATTTATGGTGCCTCGCTCCTTACTTTAGTGACAAGGCTAACGTTACTGTAAGGCTTTTGCATTTTAGTCAGCAAACAGCATTACCTTTATTGTCAATCTACATCTGTGGTGTCAAATCAAGAATTGCTTCCTCACATTGCATCTTAGATTGTTTGGTGTCATCATGATTATAGGGATGCAACATGTTGACACGCCGGATCAGTTTTAGCGCCAATATTGCCTTATTAAGTAGATCGGGTATCGACCATGAAGCGGCAGATTATTGTGAAACCGCCACATTAGACATGTTTCATTGTCAATGTCATCATTAAAAATTCAATGTCTTAGCTCAGTTACACTCAATGAGTCACCGCCGACTCAGTTTTTAGTGCAACAGCGTGCCTGGCCTTAAGTGGTAAGTCTTTGATGCAAACTCATTGGGTCCGGTAAAACATATGCCATTAAAACATGGGCACATACAGTAGCAGCACAGAGACGTGAAAATGAAAGCATTTGTCCTCAAGAATTTCTGTAATGAGATCATAATCTGACCTATCTATTTATCAGCTCTGTGGTGATGAGGGTATTAAGATGGATTAATAACTAAAATTCACTACATACTTAAGAGCGCAACTTTCTTATCACATCATAACATTGAAGACAGAACTGAGAGAATTCAGTGCTGGGCTGTTGAGCGGGTTTGCTGAGGCCAAACCTACAACCTCAGAGTCACGACAGCCGAATCCTCCAGACAGATGTTGTCGGATTTGGAGGCTCATACTGTCTTTGAAAGTGAAAGTGTTTGTGTGCATAACATGTTGTGAGAAACTGTTGACTGGCTGACCTGAGCTGTGGCTCAGTGATATATCTATGTACACCTGTTGGCACCTGCTCATTCACATGCAAACAAACACGAGACATGTCTCAATAGGAGGAGACGGGGAGCGAGAGTGCTGGTCGTGCGAGCATTTAAACTAATATGTGTTGAGTGTTTTGCAGACAGTTTCCACAACAGTTGCCACACGGACCATGCTGACAGCGCAGCTGATGATTTTCTTTGGAGAATGGGAATACTTGTATAAGCTAATGCTACCGCAAGTGTAATGAAAATTCATCTTTAATGTTACTGTGAAGAACTTGGTTATGAAAACAGTCTCAATTAGGGATGCTAATTTAGATTTTTTTTTCTAACCAATATGCGACCCTTGTTAACCAATTATGTAAGGTATCATGTACAGCGACCCGGTCCATTGTTGTGAAAGAAGCATACACCATGAGGTGGAGCGAGCTGAGAGAAGGCAAGCAGGCAGAGGAGCAGAATACAGCAGAGACTCCGGGTCCTGGAGACCAAAGCTACGGTCTCCCCCCGCGTCCTCCGACCGCGCCCAACACTGTTTAACAGATCGGGCTTCACTAGATACAACCAAGAGGTTTTGGTGCGTCACTGTAGTTTGTGTTGGAGTCTGAGTCTGAACAGCGGAGATACACACAAGCACGCATATGCAAGCGCGCATAGGGACACCAACCCGGGGAGATTTATACGTGTAAGAAGTTACAAAACAGTCCCTTTAAGAAATCAATATTTAGACACCAAAATCGGTCCGCCAGAGTCCGACATCAGAGCTGCGCCCATAGCAACGGTCTGCTATACATAGCAACGTTCTGTTATACATAGCAACGGTCTGTTATACATAGCAACGGTCTGCTATACATAGCAACGGTTGGGATACATAGCAACGGTCTGTTATACATAGCAACGGTTGGGATACATAGCAACGGTCTGTTATACATAGCATCGGTGTGTTATACATAGCAAACGGTCTGTTTATACATAGCAGTGGTCTGCTATACATAGCAACGGTCCTGTTATACCTAGCAACGGTCTGTTATATGTAGCCAACGGTCTGGTATACATAGCAACGGTCTGTTAATGCATAGCAACGGTATGTTATGCATAGCAACGGTCTGCTATGCATAGCAACGGTCTGCTATACATAGCAACGGTCTGTTATACATAGCAACGATCTGTTATGCCATAGCAACGGTCTGCTATACATAGCAACGGTCTGCTATACATAGCAACGGTCTCTGCTATACATAGCAACGGTCTTTATTACATAGCAACGGTCTGTGGTAAAGAAATTAAGACCACAGAACACCGTGATTGACTAATCAGAATCAAGTATTCAGCACAGCCTTGTTATAATAACCGTTAACAAAAAGATTTATTGTGTCGCATGCAGCGGTGCGCCAACTGGAGTGTATGGTGCAAAACAGACAACTGGTCCCCAGTTCACTTTCCAGTAAAAGTCTCCACTGCACCGTTTAGTTAAGCTGTGAGGTTGTCGCTGTGTGTCTGCCCGGTGTAACTTTACCGAGATGTCGACAGACCTTGTGTGTTTGGTTTGTGCTACGTTCACAGATGTAGCGTTTGCTGGTGGCTTCCGACAGTGACACCGGCAGCCATGTTGAGATCAGTTGAGGAAATACCAAGCACCACCCACCAGCCGGAGCAAACCTTTCTCATTTACAGCTAAACAGTACACTAGAAGATGATTCTGAGAACATCTGAGGAGAGAAAAGAGGCATTACAGTAACAGAATATTGATTCATATTTGATCAGCGCTGCCCTAGTTCGTGAGTGATTGACAACTGCTTCCATTGAATGAACAGCCAATAGGAACGCTCTCTTTCTCTGAAATGACCTGTGATTGGGTAAAAGTCTTCCCATCACAGCTAGATGTTCTAAAACCTGAAAACAGAGTATGAGGAGGAGCAGAAGTCTAGTTTTCTCTCAGAACACTTGAATTACAATATGCTGAAAGGTTTATTATGGAATTTTGCTCAATGATGCCAAAAATATACTGCTACTGCAGCTTTAATGCTAATGTTAAAAGCTGTCAGTCTTGGAGATGTAAATGAAACCCAAACATGACTCCTGGCTTTCCGGTACAACAATCAGAAAGTTCTCTAGAATGGAAGAGAAGCAAATGATAGTTGGAAAGGAAGTGTTCATGCCTTAGTGGCTCCAACAAAAGAATTTCAGTGATAAAAAGATGGACACGATGGAAGTTGGGCTCAAGTGTTGTCAAGACATTAGTGTGGTGCTCAAGAGCCAGTATAGACACACATGAATAAAATCAGTGTTGTGTGCCGTTGTTCACGTCTAAACAGATCTACATCTCCTTTGGTTGTGATCCAGTTCATCCCTCTTCGTGTTCTCTGCTCTGTTTTTTGAATCTCTCCACAGGAATGCAGTTAGCCAGCAAAGCTTTTGACTAGTAGCAGATCAGATGATAAGTAATGATTCACTGCTGATTGAGTCAAAGCCGTTGCAGTTTATGACAACTACGTACTGAATAACACTCCAAAACTTTAGGGGCCTTGCCTTCCTGATTAAAGGACACATGGCTTTTTAAACAGGGGGATTTTGGTGATATGTTCAACCAACTTAGCCACAGTTACAGACGATTACATGTGTTCAGGTAATCATATCTGGTATTGAATATTGCCCAGTTGTGTGCTGTCTAGATTGTTCTGAGCTTGACAGATTGTTGTAGAAGGACTGAGAGAAGAAGGGCATGTGGATGTTGTAAAGAAAGCCAGATGGGCTGTAGGTTTGGGAGAGAAAACAAATGAATTTCACTCTCATTTAAAGGATGTCACTCAGGGAGCAGGTTGGGAAATGTGCTGTTTTGTGTTTTTGTCGGATTTCCCTTGAAGTTTGAAACAGGTTTGTAGGATTGTTCTCTTTACAGAAACGGTTGATAAAAAGCAAACATATATTTATATATTTGCCGCTCAACACAGGATCTGTTGTGATATATTACCACTTGCACAACCACTTATTGACTAATTAAATTCACAGAGGTAGTAACCTTTGTATCTGGATTAATGAGCCAAATGTTTCTGAAGAGTTCTCTTGTTCTCTTGCCAACCTCTATAGTGATTGACAGGTTCAGGTAAATAAGATCCTCTACCCTCATGTTCTTCCTTCTACTTCATTATGACTGGCACATCTGTCACCAGCTGGTTCATATAGCTATATGAGCTTCAGCTTAAAGGAACAATACCACACCAAACACATTAGCAATGCACTATACATTTCGGTTTTTTTTTTTGTTTAGATTTTCATATATCCAACGCACCTACAATGGTAAGAGCCAATTAAGGGTAGACACAAAAGCTCACGGGGTCAAAACGTCACGCTGTCATCACAGCGTGCTAACTCCGCCTCCCAGCCCTCGCTCGAGCCTCGGTCTGGGTCTCATTCACATGATCGGAGGAAGGGAATTAACTCTGGATTCAGCTATTAGTGCGTTTACAACTTTTAGGACCTAATGATTTAAATAAGGACTAATAGAGTGTTCATACTGGGAAGTTGATTCACCTAAAAAAAAATGATCCTCTGAGTTTACAGACGTCTCTTTCCCAATGTAAGTCTATGGTGGAAAGTATTTTTAAGCCCAATGGCATCACGTGACGGACACGGAAGTTGTAGTATACCGCCGTTTGGCCACTACGAAAATTGGGATAGCGACCGGCATTCTTCCAGGGGCTTGCCGTATGTGTTTGACAACAGCGAGCATGAAACCACCAGCAACGCTACAGCTGTGAACGCAGCACAAACACACATACGGTCTGTCGACCACTCGCTATTGTTACCCGGGCTGACAGACACAGGCTCACAGGTGCCAGGCAGACACCACAGCTGACAACCTTGCAGCTAAAACTGAATGAATGCGGTGGAGAATTTTACTGTGAAAGTGACTGCATGTGTCCACGACAACACACGCAGCATCGTGGCTGCTACAGTAACTCTCCCTGTCGAGTGAACTGGGGACTCAGTTGTCTGTTTTGCTCATACACTGCAGCTGGGCGGCTTGTTAGGCACTAAAAACAGTACTGCTCCATGCAACGCACTAATTTCGTCAGTTAACGTTAATATAACGTTAATCGGTTAACAAGGGTTTTCTGTTAACGAGGGTTATCGGTTGGAAAAAAATGAAAAATTAGTAACCCTTATTTGTATGTAATCCAAGTAATTATGAACGAGGAAGTATAAAGAGCGGCGAATGCAGTGTAGGGAGGAGGTCGGAATGGAATGGGGGTCAAACACCATCATTTTGCCCAGGAGACGGTGGTCGTTACCCGTGTGAAACCAGAAGTCCTCATTGATTTGTCACGTAACTTCCGTACTTAACTTACGCCACTTCCGGTGTTTTATTTTAACCCAAACCATGATGTTTCCTAAACTCAGCCAACTAGTTTTGTTGCCTAAACCTAACCAAGTTGTTTCCTGTGACGCTGGACATTTGTAGGAAAACACACGAATAATGAAGAATAACCTTTTTGTAAGATATCATACAAACTGTTGTAGGAGAATACATTGAAGTAATGCAGTGATAGTTGTCTGTACCATCCATGGGTACATTACAAACAGGACAGAACTGCTATTAGCTGATTCGGCACACTTTTTATGGTGCCACTTTGAACATATAAGCAAATAAAGGCTAAAAGAGGGCCATGTTGTCAGTGTTTGAAAACCCCCTGTCATAGTGAACATGCTCTGTACTCTGGCTGGGAGGCTACAATTAAAATGGTTTGGAGAAATTAGACAAACACATCGCATGCAAATGCAGCATATGATTATCTACCTGAACTTGAGTAACTTTGCTTTTTGGGTACATACCTCTTGATAAACCAGGTCCGAATGGAACAAATGAGTATCACCTGATAAGTTGGATCAGCCTCATTTTAAAACAGGTCCAATGACAAAGTTGGATTAGAATAATAACAGCCACCACAGCAGTGCTCTCCAACAAAGCTAACACCACTTCTACAGCTGAAACTGAGCCGGCTTCTCACAAGCTTATTAAATATGTGTTACTACCACGAGGACAAAGTACAGCTATTTTTATTGCCTTCTTGTTGTTGTTGTTACATCGTGGTTGATAATATTATAAATGTCTGGATAAACCAGGTGATTCATGACCTAACATCTCAAATTGAATGGAGAATGTTTAAGCTTGTAATTGGGGATGGAGGTGTCATTTTTCAGATTTATATTTTCAATAAGAGCCAAGTAGGCGTTCAGATCCTCAGTCATGACTGTTGGCTTTTCACAGTAAAGCCACTGGTTGTTTGTTTAGTTATTCAAGTCATGCACGATATCAATAGCTGCTGTTATTCTGCTGTTATTCTGTAGAAGGGAGTGTTTCCATTAGCGCCTTTCATTAGAACTGCAGTTATAAGAAAAGTTGGAATGCAGAAGTTGAATAATGCTATCTTATAAGCACATGTGCATGTTTGTTTTTGTGTATTGCATAAATGTCAGTGTTGACATGCGATGGTCACTGGGTGTTAACAGCCCATTGTTGCCCTTTTGTGCTGCAGTAGGCCCTCAAACACAGCCATTAGACTCCAGGTGAGGGAGCAGCAAACAGGTATAAGTAAGTAAACATGACCTGGCTTTGGTCCTGAAACTCTTACTTGCTATTGAACCTGTGTGCATGTATTCATTGGTCGGTTTTAAACACAGAAGCAAATAGACAACATACTGTAGCCTACACACAAGCACAATTTCATGTAGAGTCACACAGTTCTCACACAAACACACCTCCAGGATTGTGTAAGGAGTGGTTTTCAGCCTGGTCCCGCTGGGATTCAGGCAAGTTACCGTGGGGCGGACTCAAGTTTTTCCATGTTAAAGAAAGTTGTTATTGTGAAGGAATTTGAAGAATATTCATCAGAGTTCATCATCATTGTTGCAGCACCCTGAGCACAGGAGCCCGCTTTGGGAAAACATGCAATCTTATCTGCCTCAACTGTTTTGAACCTCATCAAAGTTCTATTCCTCTACTCACTTTGCATTTTTATTTTTGCATGAATACATCTGGTAATTTCATAGTTTGTGAGGAAGTATCTCCTTACACTTTGTAGAAAACTATTTATGCATTCAGAAAATGGGACGCTTGGTGTCAACTAGGGCTGTGTGCTGGCAAGAATCTGGCGATACGGAACATATCATGATACAGGGGTTACCATTCAATATATTGCCATACTGTAATCAAAGCGATATATTTAGATTTTTTTAAATATATAATTGAAATAATAAAACTCTCATAGTTTAAAGAAACACACAACCATATGCATAAAATCTAAGTAAAAAAATTAGGGCTCTCAAAGTTAATGCGATAACACTTTGACGCAAATCCGTTTTAACGCTACTAATTTCTTTAACGCATGTTTTAAAGCTAGAGTGAAGATACGGGTATCATATGAAACTAGAAAACCAAAAGAATCCATCGGTACCAGTCATGTCATACTAGCTTGTCGTGAAGGAGGTTAAATAACGCTTTCAAACTTACGCTGAATTTTGTCGAGGAAAAACTGTCATGGCCCTTTTCAAAGGGGTCCCGTTGACCTTCTGACCTCCAGATATGTGAATGTAAATGGGTTCCATGGGTACCCACGAGTCTCCCCTTTACAGACATGCAGACAGCTTGTTGTTGCCTGTTGGGCTGCAGTTTGCCATGTTATGATTGGAGCATATTGTTTTATGCTAAATGCAGTACCTGTGAGGGTTTCTGGACAATATCTGTCATTGTTTTGTGTTGTTAATAGATTTACAATAATACATATATAGATACATTTGTATTAAGCAGCATATTTGTCCACTCCCATTTTGATAAGAGTATTAAATACTTGGACTAATCTCCCTTTAAGGGACATTTTGAACAAAAAAATAAAAAATGTGCGATTAACTTTGCAATGAATCTGTAAATGAATAATAAACAGTAAAGTATTGACTGAGTTAAGCTTGCATGTTATACTATTAAATAAAACAGTGTTTTTGTCAATCGATACAGTATCACAAAACATATATATTGCGATATGAAATATTCTCGATATTTTCTTACACCCCTAGTGTCAACATGTCACATTAATGCATTAATAATCTTATTTAGAGTTTTTATATATGAAAGCCCTTTACAGCCAGAAAAAATAATAAATGTTTGGGATGAGAAAGTAAAAAATACTTATGATATGTCAAAATTATTAGAATTACTAAGTCAGAAGTATTAGATAATATTCTATAAATCATCTTGTATAATATAGTATCTATATAACTTAGAAAGTCCAAATTTGACTTGGTATCTCGTAATTTAGACTTCCCATGAGTGTTGTCATGTATCAGTATTTGATAGTGAAGGAATTTCCCCTGCAGTAATATATTGATGCTTTTTAAATACAAAGATGAATGAATAAAAAAAAAAAAAATCCAAATACTTGTTTATTATTAAATGCAGAACACAGAAGGGCAGCATTTTTTTTCAGCTGAGACATTTGGTTGCGTCTGGTTGCAATGATATGGAATATCTACAAAAGTAAAAATGTCGGCACAAGGTAGAGTACTTGGTCTGGATGAAAGAAGGCTAAAGCATGTAGAGAGGACGGACCCGCTGGTCTATGTGCATTCATTTCTCCTCCATTGTTGTTGTTGTTCAAAGCTTGTAGCCTACATGTAGGATCTGGGTCTGTGTGGTATTTGTCCCGCCCTCCTCCATTGTGATTGGACTGCTGGGTAAAAACGTGACGCAAGAAGCACAGCGTTTTACCCAAATTGAACATTTTTCAACTCTCACTGACCAGAAAAAAAACGCCAAACCGTGCAGCGCTCAGCGCCTCGTCATGCTGTTGCCCATTTGCAAGCATAGTGTAAAAAAATGGCACTCCCATTGCAAAGAGTTCAAAAACACGTGAACATAGCGGTTGTGGCAGTTGCTTGCCATCCCCTGAGGTTGGTTGTGAATAGCGTATAGCAATATTGCAGTTATTGCGACAGCCCTAATCAGTATTGTCATAATTATGTTGTCCTGACACAATTTGTCTCCATACCAATAAGAAGTAAAATCGAATATGAAAGAGAACGGGGGAGGGGGGGGGGGGGACAGAGAGATAAAGAGAGAATGGAAGATGCCACTATGTATGAGTTTCCATGTCCCTTTCCAAAGTCAACATGTCAGCATTATGAGCTACCATTGTAACATTGTCATCCACTTGTACTTTCTGCAGGACGGAGCACACATGCAGCTCATTCTATTCTGCTAGTACAACACATAGAAGTTTGGCTTTGGTTGTTCAAAAGATGCATCGTGTCTGCACTTTGCAGTTGAGGAAACTCTTGACACATGCATGTTGGCTTGGTTTCATTGCACACCATCATACCAATTATTGGTCCAAGTGGAAGTGGAGTGGCTGCAGCCTACTGTTGGTTGCGGACCGCCCAGCATCTGGCAAACACTCTGCTCTGCAGCAATTGTTCCAGGCACTCCCAATGTCACTCTTACAGCGTCTGTTTGTGGTTCATAGTGAAGCCACGCTGGAGCCTATTTATATCTTGTGATTAACACTTCAGTCTATTGATTTGCTATCATCCGTTGCTTGGCATAACATCAGGCTTGTCTCAACACTGCTGTGCTTGTTGAGCATGCAAAGAGAGAAATTAGACCCATTGCAGAGCATGAGCCTCTACTTTTGCTACACTGTACTTCAGCTCCAAGTTTCCTATTGGGCAACTTGACCTTGAAACATAGCCTTTACACCAGCGGCAGTCCAGACATGGCAATCTGTGTATCACAACCTATTCCTGTTGTTTACAGCAGTCAAATCCCGTGGCCTTCTTCAGTGTGGTCTGGATTTAGAGCAAGTATATTCCATCAAAGCCTTTAGTGACTCATTAAACCCTCATATGCCCAACAAAGAGTGAGTCAGTAGTTGAATCCTTTCAAGCCTTGTTTGAGTTATTCAGTAGCTCCACGCTGGTGTGCAGGTTTGCTGAGCTCACTGTTTTATTTATTTCCCTGTTTGTTCCTGAGCAATGGAAAGATGAGTTGAGTTGATAACCTTTTGTGCTGTTGATCTCTGGTTGGCTGAAAAGCTGCAGTGGTTAAGTTGATGGAGGTTTGGTGCATGCATATGCATATGTCTCTTAGGCAATAGTGTACAGTAGGTACAGTGTGTTTCACATAGATTGTGTTTTACCTTTTTCAGAAATCGATGAGGAATGACTGCAGTTGCCATGGTGCAAGAACATCAAGCACTCCTCGTTAAAATCTCATAAAACGAGCGTTTAAACAGTAGAGCTTGTTGCACCAAAGAATTGTGCCTTTAATTTTATTTAGTGTGACTATTGTCTGTAACCTGCTAAGTCTATTCATCTAGGTCAAAAAATAATGTTATTAAAATGTATGTAAAAAATACAACCTAAATAGTGCATTAAAACAATCAGTAAGATAATGTAAACGAAAAGGTGAAAAACAGCTATATAATGTATCTTTAAACAGTAAATTAACTGTAAAATACTGTGAAATTAATACAAAAACAACCAGTTCAACTGTATTTTTTCATT
Organism: Sebastes umbrosus; assembly: GCF_015220745.1. Classification (NCBI taxonomy): domain Eukaryota; kingdom Metazoa; phylum Chordata; class Actinopteri; order Perciformes; family Sebastidae; genus Sebastes; species Sebastes umbrosus. Next base: position 637,858 of record NC_051284.1, on the reverse strand, counting down.
AACAGTACAAAGCTGTAAATTTCAGCGACAGTATAATAATGTTAATTTACTGTATATCATAAAGGCAACCCTGCTGCCAGTTCTTTACTGTTATTTACTGGGAAATCTTAACAGTGTATTAGATACTTGACAAATCTCCCTTTAAGGTACATTTAGAACAGATAAAAAATGTGTGATTAATTTGTATTAATCGTGATTAACTATTTTAATGGACTGACAGCTCTAGTTTATTGTATTTGGCACAATGAAACAATCAGCCTGAGCATTAAGAACACAGGGTTAACACATGCACAGTGTAATTGATGACATGTTGATGGACGCGTGATGAGGGCTGCACGGTGGTGCAGTGGTTAGCACTGGCACCTCACAGCTAGAGGGTCGCAGGTTCAAATCCGGCTTGCGGCCCTTCTGTGTGGGTTTGCATGTTCTTCCCCGTGTTAGCGTGGGTTTTCTCCGGGTACTCTGGTTTCCTCCCACAGTCCAAGACATGCAGGTTAGGTTAATTGTTGACTCTAAATTGCCCGTAGGTGTGAATGTGAGTGTGAATGGTTGTCGTCTCTATGTGTCAGCCTGTGTTGGACTGGCGACCTGTCCAGGGTGTACCCCGCCTCCGCCCATGTCGGCTGGGATCGGCTCCAGCCCCCCCCCCGCGACCCCTACCGGGAATAAGCGGTTTGCAGATGGATGGATGGATGATGACGCGTGACCCCGCCTTCTTCCTTCTTCTGAGAGCAGAGAGATACGTGTGTGGATGTGTGTGCGGGAGCTGCTGTCCGTCCGCGGTGAGAAAGAACAAAGCGGTAGATGACAGGATGAGAGACAACGTAGTGTAACGTTATACAGACATAACAAGGCTGCTGAATGAGAGAGGCATCCGCCGATACGTTACATGGAAACACAACGTGTTTAATAATAAACCGACCACCTCACGGTACCGCCAGCTGGGAGCTGTGATCTGTTTTTAAAGTCAAACACCTTGGTGGAGGTCTGCGCTCTCCGAGTGCCATTCTAGTTTTTTAAGCTGGATCCAAACTTGTTAGAGGGCTATTGCATAGCTGGAATTGAACATCAACCATCTTAAAAATGAGCCAAGTCAGCAGGATAACAACAGATGGGAAAATGACGTGACTGGTCAGGCTAGGCCTGCTTATGTTTTCTCTTTCAAGTTCTTTTGCTGTAGAGAACATTATTATTACGATGACAAAGATGCCAGACGAGTCCTTCTTTTCAGAACACGTTATGATCTGGCAAAAACCCAGGCTGTGGCGATACATCTATCCCCCGATTTGATACTATCTTGATACTTGGGTGCCGATTCGATGTATGTTGGGATACTTACGACTAATTGTTACTTTCTTAACACTAGACCATGGGAAAAAGTAGAATCATACACATCTAGGGACTTTTACTTTGGAAAACATCTAAATTAATCCAGTAAGGACTGTTGATATTCAGCATGTCTGTAGTCAGAGATGTCCTGAAGTCAATTATATCAGTCATCATCATTGTCGGGCATTATTTATCATTTTTTTTCCAGTAACCTAAAAAATCACAAGAATAAAGACATTTCCTCACTGATTAGTGGTATTTTCTATTTAATTTATAAGGGACATGTAATGTTTTATACTTCTGGTGAATATAATCCAATCAATCTTATTTCCATAGATGTATTTTTGTAAATACAGTTCCCTTTGTTAAACACCTTATTTTGAAAACCAGACGTAGTCCCACATGTCTACTTCCTCTAACTTCTCCAAGGTGGTCTCTAGCTCTCCCGTCAGCTCCGTTCTCTTTATCCATCCATGGTCAGCTCCATCGGGGCCGTTTGAATGCAGAGAACAGAAATGTCAGTATCTGGGTGCTCTACAGTTGTAGCGTTGGCCCATTGACCACGGAGATGAGAGCGACGGCCGGCTCGACCGCCACGTTACCGCCATACGATAACGTTTCCTGTCCGTGACAGAGTTAGCATGCAGCTCTGCTTTTCCTGTCAATGTGTGAAACCCAAAGTGTTTCCATCCTTTACTGGATGTGTAGTGTTTACCACGCTGGATTTAACATGTGAGGGTGCAGGTCGTATCCACGCTGACCCTCCCAATGTTTCCTACTTAGTCGTTTGGGATCGCTGAGGTTGTTTTTTAGTTGACGGATACAGAAACGGATATGACGTCACGTACTCAGACTACAACCTAAAAGTGGTAACCTCCTTCTACCTCCGCATAGACTCAAATGAAGCAAATATATCGATTCTGAAAAAAAATGATTTCAAAATCGTTAAAAAAAACAAATGGCGATCCATAGGTGAATCGAATTTTTTCCCATCCCTAAAAACCAGCAAGTGAAAACATGACAGCCTGATACTGTAGGGTGCATCAGTTACTGACTGAAATCAGTTGACATGCTGGAGGCGTCTACGTCTGTGACTGTAACACTTAATGCAGCAGCTTCAGTGCAGGGTAAGAGTTACTCTCTTCACCTACATGTATGAGCAAGATCAGACTCTCTCTGCTCTTAATTCCCATATGGCCATATTTGATTGAAAGCAGCAAGTTCATGCATGTTCCTCGGAGCATGTTGAGTCATTTCAGGTAAAATAGGAAATCTAGATAGACAGGATGAGGCATGTGTATCAAAACTAAAACTGTTATATTTTGTCAACACACTTGTGATACATTGAATGTCATAATTTCTTCCTTGGTTTTAATCAGAAGGGAATCTTTTGTCAGGTTTCCTCTTTATTCTCCCTATGTGGTTTTTCTCTCAACCTCCCTCTGTCTCTGTCTCTGTTTTTTCTATCCCAATGGCTGGTGGTGTCAATCTCGTGGTGGTGGCTGTACTTGGCCAGGCTGGTAGGTGGAGGGAGGCCATAGTCCTGATAGTAATTGATGAGGTCTACATCGGCACGTTCTACGTCAGCCTCATACAGACACACAGGCATGCAGAAAATGCCCTCTTTGTCTTTACCAGTTGCGACAGCGATGCTGGTATTGTTTTCCCCTTGTGAGTCTGTGTGTGTGTCATCATGACAAAAATGTGGTCCTGGAGACACCTACTGTAGCAGGAACTACCACAGAGGAGGTTATGAATACTTTGCCAGGTGTTTTTGTCTGTCTGTCTGTGGACAGATTTTGTCAACACAACAGACGTACACAGATTAATGGAGGTTGGAACCTGCCAAAATAATAAATACATGAATAAATAAATGTATTACTCAATAAATGAATAAATGTCTTTAAATGTAGAAAAAATAATATTAAAAATAAATGTTGCTGGGGTGAATGCAAAGGGAAAACCGTGCATAAATAAATAAATGTTTAAATACATAAATACATATATTCAAAAATAAATCAAAAATAAATAAAAATAAATTCAAAAATAAATAAATAATACATAAATAGAGGGGGAAATTAAACAGAACACTAAATAAATAGGGGAATTAATATAAAAAGAAATGAAGAAATAAGCAAATTAAAACAGAAATATGAATTTATGTCACATTTTATCAATTAATTGCTAAATTTATTTTAAATATAATTTTTTGCGACATGTAATGAGATATTTATTAATGTATCAGGTCATTTATTGATTTATTCATTTGTTTTTTGACAGGCGCTAAAACGGAGCGTTTCAGACAGAGGGTGGTTATTTTTATAAAACGGTCACTATATCCCGACTGTAGTGCATGAGACAGGTAATCTGAAATAAATCATGTTCGTCTGTGTCCTCCGGTGCTCCTGATGGCATCTGCAAGCAGAGCAGATCTGGAGCCTTGCCGTCTCTGAGCAACTGTCAATCAGTTACTGTAATGCCTATTTCTCTCCCCACATTCAACACATGTTCTCAGAATCATCTTGTAGTGTACTGTTTAGCTGTAAAATGAGAATGTTTGTGACCCGGCAGCCATGTTGAGATCTGCTGAGGAAATACTAAGCACCCCCACTAGGGATGTGCATTCCAACCAAAATACTATTCAAAATTCACTGGGAATTAGTCGTTTATTATTCGAAAATGGCTGCATAACCCCAAACCCCCTCCACTAGTTTATCGATGACCCATCCCTACCGCCAGCCGGAGAAAACTGGCTACTGTAACAGGCATTACAGTAACAGAATATTGATTCATATTTGATCAGCGCTGCCTAGTTTGACCGTTTGATTGAAGTTCAAGAGTGATTGACAGCTACATCCGTTGAATGAACAGCCAATAGGAACTCTCTCTCTGAAATGACCTGTGATTGGTCAAAGTCTCCCGTCATGAGCTAGATGTTCTAAAGCCTGAAAACAGAGCCATGAGGAGGACTAGAAGTCTAGTTTTTCTCTCAGAACACTTGAATTACAATATGCTGAAAGGTTATTATAGGAATTTGTGACCAATGATACCAAAAATATTTTGCCTACTGCAGGTTTAAAGTTACTGAGGGTCAATCAGTTGGAGGGCGTGGTCACATTCATTACCCATAGCTCAGCCTGCACAAAGAATGTAAACAAGGTAGAATAATTACTGACAAGCCCTCTGGATCTACTGGTTCTAACTCTGTCCATTCACAGGCTGAAAGCATAGAACAATTCAATATCCACATACCGTACATGAGACTATTAACATGACTTCACAAAGTACATTACTGTATCTGTTTTTACATCAAACAACTGCTATTAGAAATTGGGTGTTCATCTCCATGTTAGACAGTGAGTATTTCCCTCAGTCAGGACACTAGTCACTCATCAACTGCACAGCCTCACTTCAAAGTCTTGCACATTTTAACACAGATAATGCTACAAAACAGTAAGGCCCAATTCCAATCCGAGCCTACACCCTCTCCCTACCCACTTCCACTCTGTTTGCGCTAGGGATGTCTATGATTAACCGTTTAAACCGTTAACCGACATTAAACATTTTAACCGATTAACGCTATCGGTTAAAACGGTTATAAAGAAATGTTAATAATAATTAAAAAGCTGAGCAGCTCAGAGGAGCGGCTCGTCACTTTAAGAAGAAAAGCTGGTCCACCTTAACAGCCCACCTTAAGAGGCGGAGCCGGAGTTGCAGGATACAGGAAGTCGTCTCCGGTCTCTCCGGCTCGCTTGAGCGGAGTGGAGGAGTTGTAGTTTCCATAGCATTTATTCACCGACAAATAAACTGTACACACACTGCTACATCTACGATCACAACTAGAACGCCACCAACAACCTCACACTCACCACCACACACATCACACGGTCTGTCAATAACGGTTAATAATCGGTTAACGAGGGTCAGTTATCGGTAATTAAAATACATTTTTAGCATCCCTAGTTTGTGCGTTCGTGTGGAGGGTCCGCCTATTAAGTGGCATCCCAAACCAATTAGCGAGGAGTGGAAGTGGGTTATAAAACCCTCCAACAGCGAGTCTACATCGATGCCGACTTAACCAGCTGCCCTTACTGACGACGTGCAACGCCGCTTTGTGTTCGTCATGGAACACGTTCCAATGTAGTTCCGTGTGACTACCGGTACAAACATTACTACAAAACTGCTCAAACTAAGACAGACATTTCATTTATTCTACCTTATTGTCATACAGACGTATCAACTTAAAAGTAAATACATCTAGTCTAGAAAACTAGATGCTCATTTGATTGTAGTGTTGTGTTTGTGTATATATACAGTATAGATATATTTATATTTCTTATTTTTACCCTATGAGCGCTATAACCCCATATTTTATTATAACCCTCAACTGTGCAATACTGACTTAACAGTACAATAATTTAGTGCATTATTCTAGGTTTGCAATAATCTGGTTTACTCCGGCATTAACACTGCATTTATTTACACAATACATTTAAACTAATATTCATATTTATTTATACTATTCTTGCATGTGTTTATATTTTTTTCAGCATTATTATTTGCACTGTTGTTATACATATTTCATAATTACATTTTCTTATGATTTCTCTCTCACTCTATATATATATTTATTTTTTCTATTCTACAATGGGAGCAAAATGTAGCTCAATTTCCCCTGGGGATCAATAAAGTATTTTATGATTCTGATATGTATTTATGGTTTTTCTGCTGGAGAGAGGGAAGTTTGTCCCAAAGCTTGCCGCTGTATTTCTACCCTTCCACCTTACCAGAAGGGAGCTTCATTGAGCTTGAGTGTGACTTCAAACGGAGTCCACTCCACCAGGGAGTGGGAGGGTGGAGGGGGCCGGATTGGAATTGGGCCTAAATCTTTTCAATTGATTTGTCTTCCTGCGCAGCTTTCCTTGAAAACCAATGTAGCTCTGCCCCCTTGTGGGAAACACTACATTACAAAGGACTCCTGGTGACTGTGGCTGGGGGACAAGGTGCTGCTAAGGTGAACTACTGGCCACAGGTATGACAGTATGCTGTCATATTGCTGTTACGTCTTGACAAACAATATTCTGGAGTAATTGGGTTAATGTCCTCACTTACTAAGTGAATACTGACATTTGAATGTTTGTGCAGCTGAACCCATGATCGTGTCATATGTCGATACTATCTTTGCATTGGGTTAAAATGTAAATTTAGCACATCTGTTGTTGAGTTAGGTGCAGTGGTCTGTCATTCTAAAATTGTGTAAGACCGCTCGCTGCTCAGGACGACTCTTTTGATTCACAGACTGGGTGTGATTCCTCTGTGAATGCTTTGAGGCAACTGACTAACTCCAGCTGCAGAAACAGCCACTCCTCTTGAAATGGAGGCACCTCCTCGTGCCTCACACGTGTCCTAGAATCCTCGGACGGCATTCTAATTGCTCAGCGTCCTTGGTTTGTCGCTGGGTTGTGAAGGTTTGTCCGTCAAGTGTCATATTGTCTGTCTCCTCTGTGCGTTTTCCAACTCAACACAAAAGCACAACGGAAAGCGTCTAATTGTTCTTAACTGCAGGTTAAGAACAATTACAGCGCCAGTGCAGTGCAGCACCTCATGTTTAAAATAGGCTGTCAAAGTTAATGCGATAATAATGCGTTAACACGGGCTCAGTTTTAAAGCTAGAGTGAAGATACTGGTATCATATGAAATAGAAAACCTGATTTATCCATCAGTACCAACCATGTCATACTAGCACATAAATAGCGCTCCAAACTTGCGACTAAATTTTGGCGAGGAAAAACTGTCATTTCCATTTTCAAAGGGGTCCCTTGACCTCTGACCTCCAGATGTGTGAATGTAAATGTGGTCTATGGGTACCCCACGAGTCTCCCCTTTACAGGACATGCCCACTTTATGATAATCACATTGCAGTTTTGGGGCAAGTCATAGTCAAGTCAGCACACTGACACATTGACAGCTTTTGTTGCCTGTGGGCTGCAGTTTGCCCTGTTATGATTGGAGCATATTGTTTTATGCTAAATGCAGTACCTGTGAGGGTTTCTGGACAATATCTGTCATTGTTTTGTGTTGTTTACTTGATTTACAATAATAAATATATACATACATTTGCATAAAGCAGCATATTTGTCCACTCCCATGTTGATAAGAGGATTAAATACTTGACAAACTATTATAATTATTATAAATTATTTTTATGAAATGGTCATCCTGACAGTAGTAGTACATGAAACAGGTAACCTGAAAAAAATCATGTTCCTCTGTGTCCTCCAGTGTCCTCCGGTTACCTCCGGTGTCCTCCGGTGCTCCTAACGGCATCTGCAAGATTTCACAGACCGGAAGCAAGCAGTCAGAGCTGATCTGAGGTCTGCTGTCCAGCTGCTGTCTATGAGAGCCGGCTGTCAATCACTCACGAACTCTGACCAAACGGTCAAACTAGGCAGCGCTGATCAAATATGAATCAATATTCTGTTACTGTAATGACTATTTCTCTCCTCAGATGTTCTCAGAATCATCTGTTTAGCTGTAAAATGAGAAAGTTTGTGACCCAGCAGCCATGTTGAGATGATATCTCTTCAGGAAATACCAAGCACAGCCCACATGACCGGAGTACAGCCAATAGGAACGCTCTCTCTATAATGACCTGTGATTGGTCAAAGTCTCCCGTCACAGGTTAGATGTTCTAAAGCCTGAAAACAGAGCCATGAGGAGGAGCAGAAGTCTAGTTTTCTCTCAGAACACTTGAATTATAATATGCTGAAAGGTTATTATGGGATTTTTGCCCAATGATGGCAAAAATATACTCCCTACTGCAGGTATAAGGCACATTTTCAGATGCAGATAAAAAAAAAAAGTGTGATTAATTTGCGATCATCGCAATTAACTATGGACAATCATGGGATTAAAGCTAAACCGTGCACTACACAGATGAACATCTGAGGAGAGAAATAGGCATTACAGTAAGTAGAATATTGATTCATATCTGATCAGCGCTGCCTATTTGACCGTTGTGGATCAGAGTTCGCGAGTGATTGACAGCCTGCTCTCATAGACCAGCAGATGGACAGCAGATCCCAGATCAGCTCTGACTGCTTGTTTTCCTTCGGTCGGTGAAATCTTGCATATGCCGTTAGGAGCACTGGAGGCCCCCCTGATTATTTTTCAGGTTACCTGTTTCATGCACTACTGTCAGAATATAGTGGACCGTTTCATAAAAATAACTTTCTTTAATCATATTTGCTCCAATCTGTCTACTTCAGCTTTAATTGCGATTAAACATTTGAATTGATTGACAGCCGTAGTTTTTAAAATGGTGTGTTCATGCGCTCATGTGTATATAAATATCTTCAATTTGTTATAGAAGAATCAGCAACATATCAAGGAGATCATCAATCAAAATCATGTCATGAATTGTAGTAAAGTTTCATGAGTTTGATGAAGACATAATTACTGTAAAAACATAACATGCACATTGGGAGGAGAAACAAAGGCTAATAACATAACATCCCCCCCCCCCACCCCCGCTCTCTCTCTCTCATCTGTCTCTCTCTCTCCCTCTCTCCGTTTCCTCTGCCTCTCTCCATCAGGAGCTACGACCAGATCAGTGTTACCACAGAGTGCAGTTTCCGGACTGAATCGGACTGGGGACCCTCTCTCTGAGTCCTCCTCCATGATGAGCTTTGACATGACTCAGCCACACAGCCCCTCCAAATCCTACAAGGTTGGTTTTTATGAACACATTCTCACATTTACTATCAGTGTTGGACTCAAAGCTTCAGATGCTACAGATTAGTGTGTGTTGTTGTTGTTGTTGTTGTTGTTGTTGTTGTTTAAAAAACAAACAGAAATCTCCAGTAGGATTCATAATGACAGCCATCAGTTCTTCCTGAGGTCCATGCCCACCATCACACTTGTGTAAAGAAAAATAATAAAGAATATAGTATCAGACATACATTTAAAATAGTAACAACAACAAAGACATCAAATAATGAGCATTGTTGCTGCTACAGACAGAGTTTAGTTGACTATTAAGCATGGAGTTCCACTTTACTTTTCTACTGCTAACCTTTTTCAGTGGTGGAAAAGCACTAAGCATTAGTACTCAAGTACTTATTACTTGAACCTCTGACCTCCAGATGTGTGAATGTAAATGGGTTCTATGGGTGCCCACAAGTCTCCCCTTTACAGACAATGCCCACTTTATTGATAATCACAAGTCATAGTCGAGTTTCCAATAATGAATATATACATACATTTGCATATAGCCAGCATATTTGTCCAACTCCCATGGTGATAAGAGGATTAAATACTTGATAATCTCCCTTTAAGGTTAATTTTGACACAGATATAAAATGTGTGATTAATCACCATTAACTATGGACAATCATGCGATTAATCGCGATTAAATATTTGAACAAAACTGACAGCCTTAGTACTAGACCTTGTGCATTCTGATACTTTAAAATTACATTTTGCTAATAATACTTAAGTTAAATACTTTTACTTAAAGTTACTGTGAGGAACTTTTAACCGGTTATGAAACAGTCTCAATGTAATACTGGTGCCACTGTCCTACATAAACAAACGAGACCATCAGCGAGAAGTTTGGCTATTTCTATAGTTATTCTTAATGCACGTCATCGGGGCCACCGGGTCCGATTCCAGCGAAATCAGACGAGAGCACGCAGGTTCTCCCGCCCTTAGAGAGAGAGCTCGGTGCCCGGCAGCAGCGGATCCTCCTCCAGCCAGGAACAGAGCTTCGCCTTACTGCTCCGCCGGTCCTCGCTGGGAGCCAACACCGACACCACGCTGCTGGAGGCCCAGGCCGTATTGCTGGGCCCGCTGGAGGGAAGAGAGGCACGGGAGAACCAGGACCAGGACTGAGCGGGGCAAACTGTCAGACCCGGCTGCAGTAATATGAGGGGTTTCTAAAGGGATGCCGGGGCTCTGAAACAGTACCTTTTTTGTCCACAGGGACTGCAAAAATCCACACAAAATGAAAGTTCCTTGTAGAGGCTTTAAGTGAATAATTACATAACTTTTCTGATTTCCAAGGTTCCATGTTTATCATAAGGGCTAGCTCAAGCATATGGCCATGCTTAGCCTTCCTCTCCAGTTTATTCTCCAAACAGCTGCACAACTCCATGACCTCACCAAATTCAGACTGCTTTCTCTCATTTCTGCCTGCAGGGACTTTCAGTAACAGACTCGCCTGTCAGAGGTGAAATATGATATTCAGGGACTGTAAAAGTGCTTCCCCTTTAAGATAAGCTGCACATAATCCTATGGGATCTCATTGTCTCTGGGCTATTTCCATAGACTCAAACCTGTCAAACCTGCTCTCAGTAATACTTTTGTCTGTGAGAGACGTTAAGAAGTGATGATCGAGTTTGTTCCATGTTTAAATATGAGGGGCTTGAAAACCTTTAATAGAGTGTATAACAATAGGACATACTTCTTCTTTGGGTTTATACTTGAAAAAACAAAACATGAACCCGCTTTCTTTACACTTTTGCGTAGAGTCTGACAGATCCAGAGCCCTGCTATAATTACCGGTGTGTGTGTGTGCCTTTTATTATTATTATCTGCAGCTGAAATCTTGGAGTGAAGCAGAGCTTTGGCTCCCAGATCAGGGAGTGGGCCATAATGCACACAGATATTGGTGCTATATCTCCACCTACCTGACAATTTGCATTGCTATGAGTAAATATATGAGGAATGTTTGGTGGAGAGCTAATAGTGAAGCTTTGCTTCGAGGGACGACAGGTAGCAGACTTCAACACCACTGGACACAGGATCATTTAAATTGACTCTGCTTCAACGCGGTGGATTTGTGAATGAGTGGAAACGATCTGGAGGTACTGTATCCCGCTTTGACCTAAGAGGATATTCAGTTAGGGTTGTGTGTTTCATTCTATTTAGACATGAACTGGAAAACCCGGCCACAGGTTGTCTTTACCTGTTTGCTCAGTGTTTGTCAACACTGGAGAGTCCAAACAGGTTTTATCATAGAAAAGTGACTGAAAGTACTCTGGAAATAGTCACCTTTGACGGAACTTAACTTAACTTTCATTTACTTGTGTCACACAACACTGGACCGTGGCACCTTTGACCCATTTCACTGTACAGTCCCTATCTAAATGATAGCTTTGATGAGTGTTAACTGATACAGTTCTTCTTGAATAAAGGCACAGTAGATAACAGATGTCCTGTTGATTTCCCCGGCTTTAGAATGAGGAAGGGTGGGGTTTTCTCCAGCAGGCCTATCCACACCCTCTCAATATCACTGGATTGTGAATTCTTTCTGTTTGTGTACCATCTTTCACAATATCTTTTTCACACTGTTAGCTGTGATGCAAATGGCCATGCCCTCGAGTCAGACACTTTGTTTCAGAGCTGGGACATTTAACTGCAGGACACCGAGACACTGCAGCCAGTCTGCTGTGTGCTTATAGGAGAGGACTCTTATTTCCTGCTAAAGAAGAAGACTGGCTTCTTATTAAACTTTACAAGCAACTCGTTTAAGAATCATTCAGAGGATCGTTATGTCTTTGAAAAGACTATTTTGGGGATCTGAGCATTAATTAGACACAGAACTCCAAAGGAAACAACAGTTTAGGCTCCAGGAAGTCCAAATGGTATGTAACTGTTGCTTTTTACTTTACTGGTCTGTAACTGTTGTTTTACACTGTGGTTCACACTTCTTGTCCTAACATGTGCTCTTTATACTGTGACTACAGTCAGCCAGGTTGCACAAGATGTGTTTCACGTCAGCACAGTGGTTTTACTTTGTATCAGGTCTTCTTGGCTGTGATAGAAATCCTGTTAAAAAGTGACTGACTCACTGCTGCTGTTTCACACTGACTGTACCCTACTTTAATATGAAATATAATCTAGTTCTCATTGATTATCAGGCTCTTTTTGGGTCTAAGCCTGTCTTATTTGACTTCATTCTTTTACTGTTTATGTACAGTTAGTAGCTATGATAACTCCAGTGACCCTTGAGCTGAGTTGTAGGTCTTTCTACTGTCTAGTTAGTCATTAGTTGTCCTACTCCAGCTTGATTGTTTTACCAGTGTGTTGTTATTTGCACCAGGGTGACTGCGTTTAACCTGCTCAGCTTGCTTTGGTTTTGAGCTGTTGTGCAGGGTTTAATAAGCTCTTTTATTAGGCATTAGAAAATAGAATCTTTTAAATCTATGACTTGAAGATTTGTGGTATTTTTTTTATACATGACCTTTTTATTGTCATCTTGAAAAAAACAAAGGTCCTGAAAAGACAATATTCTTAACAATATAAGCAAGCTGAATGATGCAAATGTATGTACATAATGTATGTATATAGACTCGTGGGTACCCATAGAACCCATTTTCATTCACATATCTGGGAGGTCAGAGGTCAAGGGACCCCTTTGAAAATGGACATGACAGATTTCCTCGCCAAATGTATCGTAAGTTTGTAAAGTTATTTAACTCCTTCCCGACAAGTTAGTATGGACATGGTAGTACCGATGGATTCCTTCTGTTTTTCAAGTCTCCCCTTTACAGACATGCCCACATTTATGATAATCACATGCAGTTTGGGGCTAAGTCATAGTCAAGTCAGCACACTGACACACTGACAGCTGTTGTTGCCTGTTGGGCTGCAGTTTACCATGTTACGATTGGAGCATATTGTTTTATGCTAAATGCAGTACCTGTGAGGGTTTCTGGACAATATCTGTCATTGTTTTGTGTTGTTCATTGATTTACAATAATAAATATATACATATATTTGCATAAAGCAGCATATTTGCCCACTCCCATGTTGATAAGAGTATTAAATACTTGACAAATCTCCCTTTAAGGTACATTTGGAACAGATAAAACATGTGCAATTAATTTGCAATTAAAGGGACTGTTTGTGACTTCTTCCACATATAAATCATTGCAGGTTGGTGTCCCATGCGCGCTTGTGTGTGGCTACGCTGTTCAGACTCAGACTCCAACACAAACTACAGTGAAGCACCAAAACCTCTTGGTTGTATCTAGTGAAGCCCGTCTGTTAAACAGTGTTGGCCGCAGTCAGAGGATGCGGGGGAGACCGTAGCAACAGGACGCTGACTTTTGTTGACTTAATGGAAACTGAATGCAGTAGTTGTATTGGTCTATATATTTTTCCATCCTCATCTTGTCCCGTTCTAAAATTGTATGTGTATTTTTAATTCTAGTTTCAACATTAGTTGTTCCAAAGGTATTGAATAAAGTGGGTCGTGTGTTGACTTTATGTATTGTGTAAGTAGCGTCTAACCTGTGTGAATGTGCTAGTACATACAGTACATACTGCAGCTCCTCAAAGGAAATGAATGGTAAATTATGTCACTTTTTCTAGCTTAGCTTTCGGCTAGATATTTTTTGAAGAGCATTCCTTTTAGTTTTCATTTCCTGTTTTCTTTTTTTTTTCTAGCAAATACAAAGAGAAAGGGTGTGCCAGCTGCTCTGTCCACCTCATTATTTATCTTTCTGTCTGTTTCTTGTCTGTCCTCTTTCAGAGTTCGGAGGAGAAGAAGGGAGTGTTTAATCGCATCAGCAATTTCTTCAACTCCAGGAAAAAGAAGAGCAGCAGTAGGAAGCATTCAGACGCTTCCACCGATGCAGGTTCCCCAACATCCCCCTTGTCTCCACGCTCACCCCAGTCTCTACAGGAGGAGGAGGATGGGCTAAAGACTCCAACTCCTTCTCGGAGAGGCAGTGAGCTAACGGGGCCTTATTATGGAGGGACTGAGTCCAGAGCAGGAGCAGACACCCCCACCCAAAGCTCCACTCCCAGCGCCTCAAGCGTGGTCTCTCTGCTCACAGATGGAGGAGATCTCCCATTTGCAGATAGCAACAGCAGTGGCCGAAGCAGCGTGAGGGAGATGCACGTGTGCAGGATCAGCACAGCCAGCGGTGAAAGGAATTCTGGGGAATGTGACTTCCGACATTCTGGACGTTTGCTACTACCACTCATCCAAGTGCTGATTTGAGCTCAGAGGTGGCTTTGCAGAATCAGTGGGTGGAGGAAGTAAGCAAGAGGCTGCAGGTCAGTTTGGATGAAAATATCCAGATGCATACAGAGGTTCAGACCACACTGTCGACAGTTAAACCCATCCTCTCCAAGGCAGCTGAGGCCCCAAAGTCGCCTAACTTAACCTCTATAAGCTTAGCATCAAAGAAAACATCGGTGAAAGTTGGAGAGAAGGGGCACAGCACTGCTCTGAGAGGAATAACTTTAGGCTCTCAGTCGTCCACCTCGCACCTCATCAGGACCCAACAGGAAGACGAAGACTCCCCGGACATGACGAGGGAAAACAAGAGGAGGGGTCAGGTATTCTCTTGGGACACTGTAGCCACGGCATGGAGCCCTTCACCTGAGAAAGTGCCCAGAGGTGATCTCCACAACTCCACAAAGCCATATGGGTGGAAACACACATGGGAGCGGAAGAGTGGGAGGGGGAGAAAGAGAGGGATGTAATGAAACAAGAGGGACGACGTTTTTCAGAGCAGACTCACCGCCCGTGCTGGCTATACCTGTCACAGTAATTCCAGAGGACGACTCCACAGACAGAAGGGCTCCTACCCCCTCAAAGACTTCGCCCTCCAGTGGCAGCCTGCCAGAATCAGCCACCTCTTTGCACCGACTACGGGGAGCTCCAGACAACCTCTGCCACAGCCAGAGGAGCCCGACACTGGCACGGGCTCAAAGCAACTCAGGGAGAAACGCAGATCGAGAGAACTTCGTGTCACGCGCAAGACTGTGAATCTGCCTTCGAAACACAAGGTTTTCGCCCACAAGGTGCACGTTAGCCCGGAGCCAAGTCTGGATGGGAGCGAACCAGCGGAAGAAGAGCTCAGCAGAGATTCAACTACAAAGAGTTCAGACACAACAGAAGTGAAACCGTGAGTATCTGTCTATTTAAATGCTCTGTGGTTACTGTTTAATGGGCTCTTTGATTCTGGGGGAAACAGAAAGCAGGAGCTAAGAGAGCTAAGCCTGCATGCAACATGAGCTCTGAGTTCCCAAGCTCCATTGTACCAGAGGAGAACAATACACACCACACTGAGGCACTGAAATATTCATCTACAGTACATCTAACCATACAAAAACTGTTTTATATAAAGTACAATAAAGTACCCCTCAAATTCCTAAAAAGCATTTGGTGCTTATTAAGTTCCAATTAAATTCAAGGTCACCTCTGCTGTGTTTACCTATGGTGTATATTCACTACCTGAATAAGTTAGTCATTACAAAACTTGACGGGCAACTGGCGACTACTGCCTGCACACTTCTGTTTGACTTTAGGTTTCCATGGTTACACTTAGACACATGCCTATAGAAAAAAAGGCATGGCATACATACAGATACTGCTCTCAAAAGAATACAGAATGGATAACAGTTGTAAAGTTTTGAGTTACTGTGCACTCCAGGCTACAGAGACCTGGAAAATACTTGGTGTGATTTATAGTTTCCGAACCACTGCAGGGGGATTTAAACTGTCTTTTAAGACACCAACAACCTATAGAAATAAAGGAATATTTTGACTAGGGCTGACAATCTATAAAATATTGAAATCGCGATTAATTGCATGATTAATCACAAATTAATCGCACATTTTTTTATGTGTTCAAAATGTACCTTAAAGGGAGATTTGTCAAGTATTTAATCCTCTTATCAACATGGGAGTGGGCAAATATGCTGCTTTATGCAAATGCATGTATATACAGTATTTATTATTGTAAATCAATGAACAACACAAAACAATGCCAGATATTGTCCAGAAACACTCACAGGTACTGCATTTAGCATAAAACAATATGCTCCCATCAGAACATGACAAACTGCAGCCCAACAGGCAACAACAGCTGTCAGTGTGTCAGTGTGCTGACTTGACTATGACTTGCCCCAAACTGCATGTGATTATCATAAAGTGGGCATGTCTGTAAAGGGGAGACTCGTGGGTACCCATGAACCCATTTACATTCACTGATTTGGAGGTCAGAGGTCAAGGGACCTCTTTGAAAATGGCCATGGCAGTTTTTCCTCGCCAAAATGTAGTTTAAGTTTGGAGCGTTATTTAGCCTCCTTCATGACAAGCTTGTATGACATGGTTGGTACCGATGGATTCATCAGGATTTCTATTTCATATGATACCAGTATCTTCACTCTAGCTTTAAAACTGAGCCGCTACAACCTATCGCAATTTGTGTTAATATTTTAAAGAAATTAGTGGCATTAAAATGAATTTGCGTTAACGTGTTATTATCGCGTCAACTTCTGACAGCCCTAATTTTGACATTTAGGGAAACTTAGGGCAGGAAAGCAAGAAGCGTATTTCCCAAAGTGTCAAACTCTTCCTTTTAAGTTATTGTACTTGCATGTGGATACTTTGTTGTTCCAACAGGAGAATAAATGAAATGTACTATTCATTATTCCTTATTTAACGAACTGTGCAGTATATGGTTATTAAGGTTACTCTAAAATATGTCTGTTAATGTCTCTCTGTCTGTCTGTCTGTCTGTCTCTCTCTCGTCAGACTGCCAAGCCTCCAAAACAATTACAATGTGGAACTCAAGGAAGTCAACTTGGGAGCACATCCAACAACAGGACGAGACTACACACTCTGACACAAATACTCCTGAAACACCCCTAGTTAAAGAAAAAACAGACTCCGAGGCCTCTGACTTTGATGATACCTCTGCAACCTCAGACATTGTACAGGAGCAAGTCACAAGCGTCGGGGTCTGGGGTGAGAGGCCAAGGGACCAACCAGGCTACGCTTCTAACGAGGGGTTAAAGCAGCAGCAGAAAGTGGGCATACCCAGCAAGTGGAGCAAAGAGCCCGTCCTCCGCGGCTGGCAACAAGGCAAAAATGTGACACACAAAGGCTAAGACTCACAGAGAGGCACAAAGTGGGAACATTCCAGTGATATGCCGCCACAGAGGGAACCCTAGCAACAATAAAACAGTTTCTATGTTGCAACATTAAAAGACCAAGCACCAGTGGTCCATCAAGTCCAACAGCTTCAAAATCTAAAATCCCTAAAAGGTTAGCATCAGATGCTGATGTGAAATCACCAGTGCCTCCAGATAAAACAGCAGCTGATGCCGCCGGGTCAGTGGTTACTTCAAAACTGCAGAAACAGCTCAAAACCAAAGAAGCTTTGAAATCTCCCGTCACTACAACCAAAGTTGGCAGGAAGCAAAGTTTTGAAGAAGCCAAGGCAGGGAAAGCTCTGTCAGGAGACATTTCTCCCACAAAAACACACAAGACAGGAACAAAGCTTATTAAAGAAAAGCCAGATGAGGACAGTGACTCTATGAACCTGGTAAATGGCGTGGAGAAAGACCACGAGGACAGTAGTATTACAACAGGACAGCCAACTGACAGGGAGGGCCTGGATGTCAAAAAACAAGGGCTAAACCATCTGGAGAATAATGCCTCCTTGTCATCAAAGAGTCGGTTGCCCGTTTCATCTCCGACAAGAAAGAGGAACGATGAGATGAGTCAAACAAGCGGCAGCAACTTTAAAAAGGTGACATCTGGGCAGACCGATTCAGACAGATCCAAGACAGTCCAGAAGCAGAGTCCAGAGCAGCAAGAAGTAACTCCTGGTGAGAGATCTGGTAGTGAGACACCACCTCTACTCCCTGAAAGTCCCAAGAAAGGTAAGACAGTACGATTACAACATGTTGTATGCTCGACAGGAAATCAGTCAGTTCCAGTTCTGTTTACTACGGAAGCCCTGAGAGGCAAGTGAGAAAAATAAATTCTGGTGGTCCAAGTCTGTTCTAAATAGTTTTCTCTCCTGAGTTTATGGACTTAAAGGTATACTATTAAAGGTGTAATATTAAAGGTATACTATTAAAGGTGTAATTATTAAAGGTATACTATTAAAGGTCTACTGATTGAAGGTGTAATATTAAAGGCGTAATATTAAAGGTATACTATTAAGGTATAATATTAAAGGTATACTATTAAAGGTATAATATTAAAGGTATAATATTAAAGGTATAATATTAAAAGTATAATATTAAAGTATAATATTAAAGGTATAATATTAAAGTATAATATTAAAGGTATAATATTAAAAGTATAACATTAAAAGTATAATGTGAAGCAGTTGTCGGTTGGTGTAAACATGCCACATTCAAAGTTGGCTCCTCCTCCTCGGCTCAACTAGCGAGAGGGAGAGAGAGGTCAGCAATGGTCGAGCGAGCTGTAGAATGAACGGAGAGAGAGAGCGGCGTAAGTGGGAACAAAGCAGTGAATCAGAGAAATAGTTGTTTCATGACGGTTACGTTCTTAAACACAAATAAAACGCACAACTAACTCCGCACAACCCTGCGGGTAAATGGTTATTGGACTTGCATTTATAACACCTTTCTAGTCTTCCGACCACTCAAACTCTTTACACTACATGTCAGCATTCACCCATTCATACACACATTCATACACTGATGGCAGAGGCTGCCATGCAAGGAGCCAACCTGTCCATCAGGATCTGATCTAGATACTCATTCACACACGGATGGCTATGCCTTCGGGAGCAATTTAGGGTTGTGTCTTGCTCAAGGACACATGGCATGTGACCGGAGCAGTCGGGGATCGAACCAGTCTGAGTCGGCGTTACAGATACAGGAAGTTGGCTCCCGTCTATAGCTCGCTTGAGCGGAGGAGTTGTAGCCTCGTAGCATTTATTCACCGACATAAACTGTACACACACTGTCTGCTACACCTATGTTCACAGCTAGAACGCCACCAGCAACACAGTCGGTCGGAAACTCGCTGAAGTTACGCCCCGCTGACAGAGTGTATGTGTGTGGCTACAGCGAGCATGGAGCCACCGGCAACGCTAGCAGCTTCTAACGTAGCACAAACACACACACTGTTTGTAGCACAATCGCTATCGTTAATCCGGACAGACAGAGTGTCGTTAATCCGGGCAGACAGAGTGTCGTTAATCCAGGCAGACACACAGCTGACAACCTGCTAAAACTAAACTAAATGTGCGGTGGAGACTTTTACTGGGAAAGTGGCTGCCTGCTAAATTAACGCTCCCGGACGGTGAACTGGAGACAGTGAACGCAGCATACGCTCCCGTACGGTGTGAACTGGGGACTCAGTTGTCTGTTGTCTCCTCATACACTGCAGCTGGTATACCGCTGCATGCGAGGCACAAATCTTATCGGTTAACGGTTAATAATCGGTTAACGAGGGTTGGTTTATTCGGTTAAGAACATTTTTCAAAATTAGCAGCCCTAATATATATACTGTATATATATATATATATATATATATATATATATATATATATATATATGTACCTTGTGTTTAGAGTGCATGGAGAAATTTAAAATCACCTGGAAGAAAACTATTTAGAACATTAGGTAGTGGTGCACTTCAGCCTCTTTTGGCCAAAATGATTATTACAACAACAAATACTGGCAAAGCCTTTTTTTCACCTGTTTCACAGATTCAATTTTTTTATGGAACTTCAAAAGATTATCCTGGCAAACTTTTTTCACCTGTTCTTAGGTCATAAACACAGAGAAAACAATTTTAGAAAATGGATCACTCAATTTAGTTTTTCTCACTTGCCTCTCAGGGCTTCCGTAGTTACCCTGTCATTATTACAAAATCCTGGGGCCCCTCTGTTGACAGTGAATGAAAGATCATCTTTATAAAAGCAGTTTACTTTGAGGCTTGAAAATTGTTCATGTTTTGAAGGAATTGTTCAATATTTTGGGAAATGTGCTTACATATTTAGATGATAAGATTGATATCACTCTCATATCTGTGTAGTGCATATGTAGCTACTCCCAGCAGCTGGTCAGTGTAGCTTAGCACAAAGACTGGAAACAAGGAAACAGCTAGCCTGGCTTTATCCAGACATAACAAGATTGCCTACCAGCACCTGTAAAGCTCACTAATTAACACGTCCCGCCCAAGAACTAGTCCCACACATAACCCCTCGTCAAACCACAACATGTTTTTACACCTAAACAAGCGAGATATTGCGTGTTAATACTGTAGAGGTGTTGGTACTGTAGGTAGATTTTGTTACATTTGGACAGAGCTGGGCTTCCCTCCTGTTTTTCATTTTTTATGCTGAGCTAAGCTCACCATCTCCTGGCTCCAGCTTCATATTTACCACACAGATCTAGAAGTGGCATCAATCTTCTCATCTAACTCTCGGCAAGAAAGCAAATAAGCGTATTTCCCATAATGTTGAACTACTCCTTTAACTTGAGGACATTTTTTGTCATTCAAGAGTGTTTTTTTTGTTTGTGTTTCCAACAGGAAGTATGCTGTCAACCAGACCATCCAAACACCTCTCTAAAAGAAGCATTAGCCAGGAAGAGAGTGACACAACCACAGTGTGCGTCTCCCCGCCTCCCACCAAGCAAGGGAAAGCTGTGTCATCGAGGCTCTCCAAACATAGCGACGACATTAAACACCACAAAAGTCCGGTAAAAGATTCAGCTGATCCCTCACCCTCTGTAAGCAAGCTTCTACAAGGGGTCAGAGAAGCCCCAACAAAGTAAAATCCAGGAAACATTCACCAAGTAAGAATTCTGAAAGCACATCCACATCTAAACGGGAGGACTCAAATCAGAACGCTAACACAGAGACAGCCGAGAGTGTCACAGCAGATCAAGTGAAAGACAATGCCAGCTGTGACAGATTTATATTCACGTCTCTGTCTACAGAGGAACAAGAGCACATAATAAAACTCACAGACAATCAGTCCGGTACCAGTGAAAACACGCTGGAAGGAAAAGAGACAAAGGAATTAGAGGAGAGCATAACCAGTCCTGCAACTGCAGAGATTTCAGAAATCCAACCAATACATAACAACAATGTGATTATTACAGAAAACACTCAAGTAAAAGTTACACCAGTTACAGGCCCAGGGGCTGAGGTATTGCCTAGCAGTGAGGTTGCCAAGGTAAGTCTATCTCAGTCACCAGTTACTCAGACTGATTGCCAGGGAGGACAGCATGAGGCCCAACCACAAACAAAAGTCGAGTCTCACATTCACACCACACGGGAACAGGAAACACCGTTTTCACCAAAGACTTGTCCAGAAGAAGTAAAAGAGAAAGACATTTTAGAGACAACCCAGCTAATAAGTAACATAAAACCAGATTTAATCCAGGAGAGAGGCCTTCCAGAGCCAAATTCTGCAGCATTGGCTCAGGATATAATACCTGCTCATGAGGATGTAACTGATATGTCAGCCAAGCCTGTTGTTGGTGACAGCACTCACTGTGACATAATGACCCCCTCTGATCAGGAAGGTGTTATGCCCGATAGTGTTTCCCTTAAAGAAACAAATAAGGTCACACCTAAGGAATATAATAGCAGAAATAGTCTTTCTGCTGAATTGGCCTCAAAAGACCAAGATGCTGAGCCAAAGGATGTACTTTTAGCCCCTCCTATTTCAGTTGATGCTAACCTGGCCAGTACAGAGCAGCAAAAGGAGTTATTGAAGGATCAAACCACAAATATCATTCTTAACAATGACAGATTGCCCACATTGAGCAGAGATTTGGGAAAAGATTTTGCGGTACAGGAGAAAAGTAAAGAGGAGGCTGGCAGGAAACCAGCAGAGGCTTTGGACATCCAAACAGAGGCTGTGACTGTTTGTGAATTGCCCAAGAATGTTGAAAATCAGCTGAACAAAGAGCCTCTTTCACTGTCAGGAGAATTTGAAAGACAGGAGAATGACTCAAAACCAAATGAAAAGCTGAATGACGCAGCGGTGGAAAGCACTGACTCACAGAACAGTTGCAAAACGGAGCTCAAGGGCTCAACTATCGAGGATGAAGCAGAGAAGGACATTACAAAAACACAGAAGCCAACAGATCTATCATCAGAGGAGAAAAGTATACAACTGGAATCAGAGGAGGGACCACGGACGTATGTTATGGACGAGGCAGAGCAGGCAAGAAGTGCACTCCATGAAAATACAGCCGGTGTGGTTGATACAAAGCAGGAATGTGAGATCCTCTTGAAAGAAAATGCAGAGAGGGGTGACAAGGAAAAAGATCAGCAGATTAAGACATCAACTGAGAAAAATGAACAGGAACAGAAAGTGCTTCTAACCAAAGACAAGAAGGTCAGGGATAAAGAAGCCAACCAGGGGGACAAACATGCTGACGTTGTGATTAAGAGTCAAACTCCAGAACTACAAGCCAAAAGCACTAAAACTACTACTTCTCAAGAAAAGAGTAAAATAATGGATTCATCGATGAAGAATTTACCAAATGAGATTTCAAATGAGACTGCTGTCTCTGAAATTAGGAGCGTCAAGGAACAGAAGACCTTAATCCCTAGAGACCAAGATGTGGACATTAAAAAAACAGAGGAAAATGCTCCTAGATCAGCAGAATCCAAATGTCCAAATGGTAACCTAGTACAGCAACCTGAGACAGAAAAAGCTCCAGAGAAGACAACAGAAAGCCACGTTTTACAAATGGATACAACTCAAGAACTAGAAGCAGAAAGCGCAGAAACCCAGAGTGCTGAAGGTACTAAAGAGAAAATGGAAACAAAGGAGTCATCTGTAAAGAGTTTGGTGAATGAGACTGCAATTGTGAATGCTAACCGTGAAGTTAGTATACAGCAAGACCAGATGTCCATCATTGTTAGAGATCAACATGAGGACATAACCAAACCAGATTTAAACAAATCAACAGAATTTAAACGTCAAAATACCAACCTAAAACAGGAACTGGAAACGGTAACAGGAGAAGCTGCAGAGAAGATATCAGAAAGCCAAATTCAAGAACTAAAGGTTGTAAGCACCAAAACTCAGACTGCGGGTGGAGCTAAAGAGAAGACTGAAACGAAGGATTCATCAGTTAAGAGTTTGGTGAATGAGACCGCAGTTATAAATGCTAACAGTGAAGTTAGCATTCAACAAGACCAGAAGTCCGTAATTGTTAAAGACCAACATGAGGACATAACAAAACCAGATACAAGCAAATCAACAGAATCCAAACGTCCAAATACCGGCCTAAAACAGGACCCGGAAAGAACAGAAGCTCCAGAGATGATATCAGAAAGCCAAATTCAAGAACTAAAGGTTGTAAGCACCAAAACTCAGAGTGCTGAGGAAGCTAAAGAGAAGACTGATACAAAGGATTCATCGGTTAAGAGTTTGGTGAAGGAAATAGCAACTGCAAACGCTAACTATGAAGTTAGCAACCAACAGGATCAGAAGTCCGTAATTGTTAAAGATCAACATGAGGACGTAAGAAAACCAGATACAAGCAAATCAACAGAATCCGAAGGTCTAAATACCGACCTCAAACAGGAACCGGAAAGAACAGAAGCGCCGAAGAAAATATCAGAAAGCCAAATTCAAGAACTAAAGGTTGTAAGCACCAAAATTCAGAGTGCTGAGGAAGCTAAAGAGAAGACTGAAACAAAGGATTTACCAATAAAGAATGAGACCTCAATTGTGAATGCTAACAGTGAAGTTAGCATCCACAAGACCAGATGTCCATACTTGCTAGAGACCAAGATGAGGACATAACGAAACCACAGAAAAACAAATCAACAGAATTCAAATGTCCAACTTCTAAGCTAGAAGAGGAACCAGAGACAGTAGGAATTAAAGTCCAAAGAAGACAACGGAGACACAAATTTTACAAAATGGATACAACTCGAGAACTCCACTCAATAAGCACTAAAGCTCAGAGTGCTAAAGATGTCAAGGAAAAGACTGAAACAAAGGATTCATCAGTAAAGAGTTTGGTGAATGAGACAGCAACCTGCGAACGCTAAACTATGAAGTTAGCAACCAACAGATTCAGAAGTCCATAATTGTTAGAGATCAACATGACAATATAACAAAACCAGATGCAAGCAAATCATCAGAATCCAAACGTCCAAATACCGACCTAAAACAGGAACAGCAAACGGTAACAATGGAAGCACCAGAGAAGATTTCAGAAAGCCAAATTCAAGAACTAAAGGTTGTAAGCACCAAAACTCAGAGTGCTGAGGAAGCTAAAGGGAAGACTGAAATAAAGGATTCATCGGTTAAGAGTTTGGTGAAGGAAATAGCAACTGCAAACGCTAACTACGAAGTTAGCAACCAACAGGATCAGAAGTCCGTAATTGTTAAAGACCAACATGAGGACATAACAAAGCCAGATACAAGCAAATCAACAAAATCCAAACGTCCAAATACCGACCTAAAACAGGACCCGGAAAGAACAGAAGCTCCAGAGATGATATCAGAAAGCCAAATTCAAGAACTAAAGGTTGTAAGCACCAAAACTCAGAGTGCTGAGGAAGCTAAAGAGAAGACTGAAACAAAGGATTCATCGGTTAAGAGTTTGGTGAAGGAAATAGCAACTGCAAACGCTAACTATGAAGTTAGCAACCAACAGGATCAGAAGTCCGTAATTGTTAAAGATCAACATGAGGACGTAAGAAAACCAGATACAAGCAAATCAACAGAATCCGAAGGTCTAAATACCGACCTCAAACAGGAACCGGTAACAATGGAAGCACCAGAGAAGATTTCAGAAAGCCAAATTCAAGAACTAAAGGTTGTAAGCACCAAAACTCAGAGTGCTGAGGAAGCTAAAGGGAAAACTGAAATAAAGGATTCATCGGTTAAGAGTTTGGTGAAGGAAATAGCAACTGCAAACGCTAACTATGAAGTTAGCAACCAACAGGATCAGAAGTCCGTAATTGTTAAAGACCAACATGAGGACATAACAAAGCCAGATACAAGCAAATCAACAAATCCAAACGTCCAAATACCGACCTAAAACAGGACCCGGAAAGAACAGAAGCTCCAGAGATGATATCAGAAAGCCAAATTCAAGAACTAAAGGTTGTAAGCACCAAAACTCAGAGTGCTGAGGAAGCTAAAGAGAAGACTGAAACAAAGGATTCATCGGTTAAGAATTTGATGAAGGAAATAGCAACTGCAAACACTAACTATGAAGTTAGCAACCAACAGGATCAGAAGTCCGTAATTGTTAAAGATCAACATGAGGACGTAAGAAAACCAGATACAAGCAAATCAACAGAATCCAAAGGTCTAAATACCGACCTCGAACAGGAACCGGAAAGAACAGAAGCGCCGAAGAAAATATCAGAAAGCCAAATTCAAGAACTAAAGGTTGTAAGCACCAAAATTCAGAGTGCTGAGGAAGCTAAAGAGAAGACTGAAACAAAGGATTCATCAGTTAAGAGTTTGGTGAAGGAAATAGCAACTGCAACTGCAAACGCTAACTATGAAGTTAGCAACCAACAGGATCAGAAGTCCGTAAATTGTTAAAGATCAACATGAGGACGTAAGAAAACCAGATACAAGCAAATCAACAGAATCCAAAGGTCTAAATACCGACCTCAAACAGGAACCGGAAAGAACAGAAGTGCCGAAGAAAATATCAGAAAGCCAAATTCAAGAACTAAAGGTTGTAAGCACCAAAACTCAGAGTGCTGAGGAAGCTAAAGAGAAGACTGAAACAAAGGATTCATCGGTTAAGAGTTTGGTGAAGGAAATAGCAACTGCAAACGCTAACTATGAAGTTAGCAACCAACAGGATCAGAAGTCCGTAATTGTTAAAGATCAACATGAGGACGTAAGAAAACCAGATACAAGCAAATCAACAGAATCCGAAGGTCTAAATACCGACCTCAAACAGGAACCGGTAACAATGGAAGCACCAGAGAAGATTTCAGAAAGCCAAATTCAAGAACTAAAGGTTGTAAGCACCAAAACTCAGAGTGCTGAGGAAGCTAAAGGGAAAACTGAAATAAAGGATTCATCGGTTAAGAGTTTGGTGAAGGAAATAGCAACTGCAAACGCTAACTATGAAGTTAGCAACCAACAGGATCAGAAGTCCGTAATTGTTAAAGACCAACATGAGGACATAACAAAGCCAGATACAAGCAAATCAACAAAATCCAAACGTCCAAATACCGACCTAAAACAGGACCCGGAAAGAACAGAAGCTCCAGAGATGATATCAGAAAGCCAAATTCAAGAACTAAAGGTTGTAAGCACCAAAACTCAGAGTGCTGAGGAAGCTAAAGAGAAGACTGAAACAAAGGATTCATCGGTTAAGAATTTGATGAAGGAAATAGCAACTGCAAACACTAACTATGAAGTTAGCAACCAACAGGATCAGAAGTCCGTAATTGTTAAAGATCAACATGAGGACGTAAGAAAACCAGATACAAGCAAATCAACAGAATCCAAAGGTCTAAATACCGACCTCGAACAGGAACCGGAAAGAACAGAAGCGCCGAAGAAAATATCAGAAAGCCAAATTCAAGAACTAAAGGTTGTAAGCACCAAAATTCAGAGTGCTGAGGAAGCTAAAGAGAAGACTGAAACAAAGGATTCATCAGTTAAGAGTTTGGTGAAGGAAATAGCAACTGCAACTGCAAACGCTAACTATGAAGTTAGCAACCAACAGGATCAGAAGTCCGTAATTGTTAAAGATCAACATGAGGACGTAAGAAAACCAGATACAAGCAAATCAACAGAATCCAAAGGTCTAAATACCGACCTCAAACAGGAACCGGAAAGAACAGAAGTGCCGAAGAAAATATCAGAAAGCCAAATTCAAGAACTAAAGGTTGTAAGCACCAAAATTCAGAGTGCTGAGGAAGCTAAAGAGAAGACTGAAACAAAGGATTTACCAATAAAGAATGAGACCTCAATTGTGAATGCCAACAGTGAAGTTAGCATCCAACAAGACCAGATGTCCATACTTGCTAGAGACCAAGATGAGGACATAACGAAACCACAGAAAAACAAATCAACAGAATTCAAATGTCCAACTTCTAAGCTAGAAGAGGAACCAGAGACAGTAGGAATTAAAGTCCAAAAGAAGACAACGGAGACACAAATTTTACAAATGGATACAACTCGAGAACTCCACTCAATAAGCACTAAAGCTCAGAGTGCTAAAGATGTCAAGGAAAAGACTGAAACAAAGGATTCATCAGTAAAGAGTTTGGTGAATGAGACAGCAACTGCGAACGCTAACTATGAAGTTAGCAACCAACAGATTCAGAAGTCCATAATTGTTAGAGATCAACATGACAATATAACAAAACCAGATGCAAGCAAATCATCAGAATCCAAACGTCCAAATACCGACCTAAAACAGGAACAGCAAACGGTAACAATGGAAGCACCAGAGAAGATTTCAGAAAGCCAAATTCAAGAACTAAAGGTTGTAAGCACCAAAACTCAGAGTGCTGAGGAAGCCAAAGGGAAGACTGAAATAAAGGATTTATCAGTGAAGAGTTTGGTGAATGAGCCAGCAATGACAACCGAAGCTCCAGAAAAGATTTCAGAAAGCCAAATTCAAGAACTAAAGTTTGTAAGCACCAAAATTCAGAGATCTGATGGAGCTAAAGAGCAGACTGAAACAAAGGGTTCACCTATAAAGAGTCTGGTGATTGAGATTGTAATTGAGAACTCTGAAGTTACCACCCAAAAGGACCAGAAGCCTGTCGTAGATGAACATGTGAAGATTAAGAAACCAGACAAAAACTCTGAACAATCCACAGATTTCAAAGCCCCAACTGCTAACCCAGTTGTTTTCTCAACTGAAAAAGCAAAGGCTGATAAGAAACAGAAAAAAAGAAAAGAAATTAAAGAGGGTGTTGAAGTTGAGAATAAAGTGACAAAGCAGGAGGATCAGCAGATGAAGGCATCAAAGATGGATGCCAAGCAAGAGTCAGAAGGCATTTTTGTAAAAGATGCATCTAGCAAAAAAGGTGGTGGAGAACAAAAGGACAAACCCACTGCTGTTCCAGATAAAGTACCAAATACCACTGATGCTCTTAGGAATGATGAAGACACCAAAGAAAAAAACAAAACAGATAGCAGTTTGAAACAGGAACTGCAGACTTTAAGAGAAGAGAAAACCAGTGATCCACAAAAGCCTGCAATGCCAACACTTATTGGCAGTATGTCTCTTTCTGCGACCGCGGAACCACCTGCAACATCTCAAAGTCTACAGCTAAGGAAGGAATCTCCATTGAGCTGGTTAAATGTGGAGCATCAAAAACCAAAGAAGGAACATAAAAGAAGACTAAAGGCCTCAACCAGTGAGGATGAATCTCTTCAGCTTGATGACTTTGATGATTTTATCAGGAGCATTAAGGAGGGCTGCATTCCATTCTCACTACCTCCAAAGAGGCATACTCGTAAAAAGTCCCCATCTCCACCTTTTTCCATGCCAGCCATCAAGGAGGACCATTTTGAGAAAATGTTTGATCTAGAGGATTTCCAGTTCGGCTTAGGAAATAATGGTTTTAGGGATCCTTCCCCTGCTATGGTGATTAAACAAAGAGCAGCTAATAGGAAAGGACGGACCCTGGAAAAAAGTGCACAAGATAATGCCATGCACACATCTAGAGACCAGTTGAATTCACTTGATGAGATAGAAGGAAAAGATGGAGTCAAAGAGGGGACAAATATTGAAGCAGGAACAGAAGAAAGACAAAACAATGGAGAAGAGCCTGGGAAGCTGACGTCACGACTTGAAAGGATATCCATCCTCTCCAGCTTACTGACTTCCCCTTGGTCCTCCAGGGAGCCCCAAGAGGAAGCGACCTCCGCCTCAAATAGCACACTTTCTAACCAACAACAGGGCCTGCTATCGCTTAGAGAACAGGGAGTTGCTGATTCGCCTCTGCCTGCCGTTGAAGCAGATAAGAAGGGTGTAAAAGGTATAGATCAAGGCCCACTTGTGGGTGGTGGTATAGGTACAGTTAGTGAGTCAGCACTCAACCCTTCCTCTCCTCCTCCTCCTTCCCTGCCCTTGTTCCCGGAGATAAAGCTGCCTGATCATTTAGAGAAATACCTCAAGAAGGACAAATCCGACTCTGAGGCCTCCCAGGGCACTACACAGATGACTAAAACTAAACTGAATCCTGATGGTACTGTGATGGACCAGGCCTCAGTAGCAGGAGTACCTAATATAAATGTGGGCATGGAGGGCCCTGCAGGACTGCCTCCAACCAGCAACAACAGCCAGCAGACTTCTCGAAATGGACTTTCTACTTCTAAGACTAAGGTAGGAATTTCAATATTTCAAATGATGAGCTTCAATAATTGTTCTGCTTTTTTTTTTACTAATTATCACTAAAAGTCTGAGCAATCCAGAGAAATAACAGGCCAAAGCTGGAATGGGTTTTGACCTTGCCAGGCCTTTTACAGCAAGCATTGATTTCCCTAGTTTATTTCCATGGCAATATGTCTCAGTTTCATATCCTGTTCTTTTGTTTTGTGGTGGTGTTGCAACAAAGTCATGAATCATTTGCATGTGAGGACAGGATCAAGGAGCATTTCCTCCGTCTGGAACTTTGCACAGGGAATCTTTGCCAAGATCAGCTAAAACTGTCACGTCACAATAACATATTTGCATCAATATGCAAATAAGCAGGATATGCAAAATGTTTGTGTTTTGGACGAACACAGTGTGCATTTTATACCTAAGTGTTCATTTCTCTCCCTTTAGACCATTGGCATTACAAGACAGTTTTTTGGGGTAAATTTCTTCCAATCAAAATGTTTATTCTCCCTCAGTGATTACCAAATAGCAGTTGCTATGGGATACGTGGAGAGATTGTAGAGTAGCTCAACTAATGTGATAAAACAAAATTACAAATTGGTTAAAAAAATATCCACATATTGAGATAAAAGTAATAATAAATGGTTGAATTAGTTAGCTAAAAGTAATGGATAAATGGTTGAATTAGTTAGCTAAAAGTAATGGATAAATGGTTGAATTAGTTAGCTAAAAAGTAATAGATAAATGGTTGGAATTAGTTAGCTAAAAGTACTGGAATAAATGGTGAATTAGTTAGCTAAAAGTAATAATAAATGGTTGAATTAGTTAGCTAAAAGTAATAATAAATGGTTGAATTAGTTAGCTAAAAGTAATGGATAAATGCTTGAATTAGTTAACTAAAAGTAATAATAAATGGTTGAATTAGTTAGCTAAAAGTAATGGATAAATGGTTGAATTAGTTAGCTAAAAGTAATGGATAAATTGGTTGAATTAGTAACTAACAAGTAATGGATAAATGGTTGAATTAGTTAACTAAAAGTAATAATAAATGGTTGAATTAGTTAGCTAAAAGTAATGGATACATGGTTGAATTAGTTAACTAAAAGTAATAATAAATGGTTGAATTAGTTAGCTAAAGTAATGGATAAATGGTTGAATTAGTTAACTAAAAGTAATAATAAATGGTTGAATTAGTTAGCTAAAGTAATGGATAAATGGTTGAATTAGTTTAACTAAAAGTAATAATAAATGGTTGAATTAGTTAACTAAAAGTAATGGATAAACGGTTGAATTAGTTAGCTAAAAGTAATGGATAAATGGTTGAATTAGTTAGCTAAAAGTAATGGATAAGTGGTTGAATTAGTTAGCTAAAAGTAATGGATAAATGGTTGAATTAGTTAGCTAAAAGTAATAATAAATGGTTGAATTAGTTAGCTAAAAGTAATAATAAATGGTTGAATTAGTTAGCTAAAAGTAATGGATAAATGGTTGAATTAGTTAACTAAAAGTAATGGATAAATGGTTGAATTAGTTAACTAAAAGTAATAATAAATGGTTGAATTAGTTAGCTAAAAGTAATGGATAAATGGTTGAATTAGTTAACTAAAAGTAATAATAAATGGTTGAATTAGTTAGCTAAAAGTAATGGATAAATGGTTGAATTAGTTAACTAAAAGTAATGGATAAATGGTTGAATTAGTTAGCTAAACGTAATGGATAAGTGGTTGAATTAGTTAACTAAAAGTAATGGATAAATTGGTTGAATTAGTTAGCTAAAAGTAATGGATAAATGGTTTGAATTAGTTAAACTAAAAGTAATGGATAAATGGTTGCATTAGTTAACTAAAAGTAATGGATAAATGGTTGAATTAGTTAGCTAAACCATTCAAATGAACACACGTGGTACATTACGGGTAGGAATAAATGTTTCTTACCTCTATAAATGATTTGGCTCAGGTTCAAGGTTCATAATCTAAATATTTCATTTTCTTTCAGGTACCTGCGGTAAGAGGGTTCCACAAAAGGCCTGGAAAGGTACGATTAAATGTTATTTACTTGCATTTTTTAATGCTTAGTGGTCAATAATACATTGGTTGCTGCCACATATTTGAATGAAATGTGTATTTCCTCATCCAGATGATCATACATGAACATGCTCAGTTTGGAGGGCAGCCGTTTTGAACCTACTGTGATGTAGAGGACGCCACCACAATGAAGCTGTCCCCTGATCATCTCAGTCAGAATCATCAGAGGATGGTAAGGCTCTTTGGGAGCATTCAAATTAAACCTGCAGGTTTAATATGGATATGATGACTAACTTGCTGGATACAGTTATAATCTAAATGACTATCCAGGTAATATGTGTGTACTTCGTATTATCCTTCCATTTTCTGTTTCTCTTTGTCCTTAAAGGTGAATGGAGCCATTCACAAAGCTGTTTAATGTCTTTTTAACTATCTATAAAGTCTATAAAGTTTCAAAATTCTGATGATGTAATGATGCAGTTCTCTTTTTCTTTAGCTGGCTCCTCTATGAAAAAACCTGGCTTCAAGGGTCGTATACATCGCCCTTGAGGAAGGTCCTACAGAGCACCTAGTGAATATGGGGCAGAGGAGGGAACTCCAACGACACTAGACCAGATGGGTCAGCCTGTACCACAGCACCTATGGTCATAGGTTCTATTCGATTGGCAGTTAGAGTAAGCTAACCTGATTATTTTGTCAGTCTGTTATACTGCAATCATATTTGTATTGTTACTATTTGTCCTGTTATGTTGTTTCCCACCTCATCTAATCCCTGTAGAAGTCTTAAATAGGGCTGGGTATCAAAACCTCAATATTTTTGGTATCAACTGAAAAGTGAATGTGGCACGAGTATTGAAAACTGTCTAGTACCAAAAGCTGGCATGGAATGTTTTTCTCAGATTTGTACTATTCCTCCATTATTCTTTGGTCAGGACAGTTTGGGATATAGGCCCCTGTCTACACGTATACACATATTTTTAAAAACAGATATTTTTCCCCTTCGTTTTACAAAATATTTCCATCCACTTTAGGACGCAAAAACGACTCCAAATACTCGCCAGGCCAGTAGGTGCCGATAAAGGCTACATCAACGATACAATGCTCTGGACATGAGAAAGTTTTCCCTTCCATTCCTTATCGACACAATCCCTGTCGCGAAATTTTCCCATCTCGCTCGACCGGATCCTGATCCAAAACCGTTGTTTCTGGCGGTCTTATAAACAATGGGTGCTGAGGTGGACCAAATAGCATTGGGCGCAGTTAGACGCCTCTGTTTGTCCGTGAAGCGGTGCAGCAATATTAAGTTCGAGCAGTGCTAACAAAGCGTAAACTAGCCGGTAGTCCACCATCTTTGTTTATGTCTCTGGCTCATTACACAAAGCAACAATGGCATGCGCAAATATTGAGGAGAGGATGTCATTGTTTCCCACACGCTCCGTTTTACACGTCCACACCGATACAAAGTAACAGGAGTTTTAAAAATCTGCACCTTAGAAGGCGTTTTCAAAAATATCCGTTTGTGTGACCCAAAACTCTGGTTGTGTGCGGACGAGAGGCCATAACGTAGAGGAAAATGTCTGTTTTTAAAAATAGCTGTATACGTGTTGATCATAATCATAATTTTGTTACTTTTAGACCGTATTTATTTATGTAGGTGAAGTTCTTATATTTTAAATTTAACATTAGAAAAGCAGGGTTTCTTTTGTTAAATATAATTCTTTTTACTTTTTTGGTATTACTCAAAGTACAGTATCGAAACTATTATAGCTTACTCAGACACTTCGGTAATGTATTCACTCTAAAAATGTAAAATGCCCAGTTACCCAGCCTTATATGTTTAGATACATTCTCAAATTAAAAACTTGAAATTCTCACACAATTTTATTTTTATTTTGTGGTTTTATAGGATCTATAGCGTACCCCAAATTTGACCTGTTTTTCAGAGGTAAACGGGTTGGGGAGGATGTCATCTTACTGTGGCGACGCTGTAGCAGATTGTCTCTTTCGGGATCCCACAGAACCACCGGCTCAATTAAGGTTCACTCTGGAGTGTAAGTTCAGCTGACAGCCAAAGGCTCTTTTGTGTCAATCATTTAAAGTAACGGGGAATGTTCCATTATGGAAGCATCTTTCAGTGTCATGGTTGGTAGCAATCCTGCTACTTATTGGTAGTTTTAAAGCTCACAGCGACGCAGTCTCTTCTGGGACAGTACTGGAAAGAGTCTGTGTGTAGCATCTGTTCTCTGTTTATGAAGGAATGCATGTTGCAGGCTAGAGCTTGTGATTATCATAGTTTTAACTGCTGCTGATTATTGATGGTTAGCACTTACATTTTTAACTGGTGTAGAGAAAAAGTATATTTAGTCCCTCCAGTCATTGTGTAATAGGGCAGGATCTGAAATGAACTTTTTTTCACTATCGCAAGTATTTTTTTTTTTTTCTGGCACTCAGAAATTTTATCTGCCACTTTTGAAATCTATATCAATTTTCTAAAAAAATCTATAGGATTCACCCAATACTCATTTTTGAACAGATCACGAACGCATCATAATGCAACTCAATGGAAGCTCCGTTAACGTTAGTAGATCTGTTATTTAGCCAAGCAGGACCAACCGGCCTCTAACAGCTAACGTTACTAACTCTCCTCCTGCCCATTTCAACACGGATTTGTTGTTCACAGTGTCGCTTTATCAGGGAGTAGCGATAGTAGCGCCATGCTTTTTAGCGCTTTTTTTCTCTCGCTCCGGTCCCAAACAAACTGAAACATGATACAGCGTGCATATGCCGTTTCGTCATTGTGCATGTGTAACAGTCAGAAAGCATCAATACAGAAGAATCCCCAGAAGAATCCCTAGAGAGTCATGACTCTCTGGGGATTCTTTGTTGTCCAATTCCTTGGCAATCGGACAACAAAGAACCCATTCTCTATTCCCATCCCTACCATTTTCCCTGCCTGCCAAAGTGGCGTCTGTCGTGATGATTTTCCCACCACTGCCAACAATTTAGCCACATTTGGCAGGGTGGCGGGTGCTAATTTCAGACCCTGGTAAAGGATAAGGACAGAGTTGCCTCTTCAAAGTACTGTGCAGAAAAAGTCACTACATAGTCATTACCTCTCCCCTTTCCCTCCTCCCATTTCTTTTCTCACATTCCCTCCCATGCTGCCTCTGTGTCTTTAGCTGGCTGGCTGTACACTGATCCAGGGTTTGGTAGGTTTTGTTTGGAGTGCTGGAGGTGGGAGAGTATCCCTGCCCACAGGACTGGGGTTTCCCTGAGCCCTTC
Organism: Sebastes umbrosus; assembly: GCF_015220745.1. Taxonomy (NCBI): domain Eukaryota; kingdom Metazoa; phylum Chordata; class Actinopteri; order Perciformes; family Sebastidae; genus Sebastes; species Sebastes umbrosus. The sequence continues at coordinate 603,125 of NC_051284.1, read as the reverse complement.
ATCGGGTCTCTCAGACCCCTCCGAATGGTACAGTACATGAAATATATCACATATGTTTCCACTATGCTGTCATTTTGTCACTTGTCTCGGTCTGACAAGCATCTGTCTCTTCATTACAGGGACCAATAAAGGTGGAGCATCCTCATGAATTCAAGGTGTGTTCTGCATTGCATTACATTTGTTGCATCTATCAATATCTGCTGTTTATAGAAAGCACACACACACACACACACACACACACGCTGAAGTGTCAACACAAAGTCTCATATGTTACTTTTGTTAACTATCGCTTAAGAGAATCTTGTTAAGAGGCAAAGGATGGGGAAGAAACTCAACTTTGTGGTGGATATGGTGTGGGTACCATGAATCACAAAGGTTTAGTCGAGGCACTGATATGATTCATGATGTTGATGACTTGGCTCAGGCTAAGACTCAGAATTTGGAGTACTGTACGTCTAACATAATATAGATTTAGAGAAACTTGAGACTGATACCACCAAATATTAAAAATGATTTGTAGAGATTAAATTTAAAAACAATTAATTAATTATGAAAATAATCGTTAGTTGCAGCCGTAGGCAGAGCCGCATCAAGCTGACTGCTAAAATAAGATGTTCACTGTGTCTGCAGTTTATGTTCATCCAGTAAATTACCCAAAATATGTTGATCATTTTCATCATTTAGGAATTGGTAGCTAATTGCCCTTTTCAACAAAAATGTTCCAGGAACTATGGAACCAGAGGAGATAAACTAGGAACTAGAAGTCTGTTTTTCTGCTACATTTGAAAAACTGGAGATCAGACAAATTAATCACACATGACAAAGAATTATCTTGTGCTTTCTATTGACTGCGGTGTGACCTTTAGTACGTGAACGCCATGAAGCGAAGCGAATAAAACTCTTGTTGACTCGCTTTGTTCACTCCTTCTCTCTCTCTCTCTCTCTCTCTCTCTCTCTCTCTCTCTCTCTCTCTCTATAGCATAGCAGGGGCTTTTTTTTTTACTCCAGGAACTAAATTTAGTTCCTGGTTCCTCAAAAGGATCTTGTTCTCAAGGGGAAGTTCCTGTGAAACTGTGTAATCATTTCCTAGATACAGCTCAAAGTAAAAGCTCAAAGAAATAAAGTCTGTACTTGTAGCCAGTGTTACAGACCGATGTGACATGTGTCACTGTAGTTTGTAGAAGTATTGTCATTCTACCTTAGGACAGAAATGAGCCAAAAACTCTACACAGACACATCTATAGCCCTATTTCCACTGCAGGAACTTTCCCTCGGAACTAAGAACCTTTAGAGGAACTAGTTGCAGTTCAACCGCAGGGACCAGGGTCTAAATTAAGTTCCGAGGACACTTGATGGGGCCTTTTTACCCCAAAAAAGGCCCTGGTTGGGGGGCTATTACTTTCTGAAAGTACCTGAACTTTCAGTGTGGAGTTTGCAGGGATGACTGTCGCTGATTGGTAAAACACACACACAGCACCGCTGCTTCAACGGCCTCAACTCGTCCTCTAGGAAGTTCTCTAGTATTGATTTAGGATCATTTTAGGACGAGAGGAGAACATTTCTCTTTGTTGGATAACATTAAAAGTAAAGTTCGGCTCTGCTGTCTGCTTCCCGTCTCATTAAAAACAGAGAGAGAGAGATGGCAAGGGCAATAGGTAACGTTAGATGAGGAAGACAGCCGGCGGTGCTGTGAATGAGAGAAAGAAAAGTTATTTTCTGATTGTTTCACGGTGTTAAAGTTCTAAATCACAAATAAATAACCATTAAACACTCAATAGATGATCTACTGAGGAGACAGACTCTTAGTTTCATTTCATTCATCACATCCCACGTTCATCAGTAAATACATGCAGCAGTAAATAAAGTCGCAGTGAGATGAAACGTAACGTTTATTTTTTCTAAGGTTTATTTTTTTCTAGTGTGTTTTTCAGAGCAAAAAGGCGACACACTGAACGTCAGGCTGCAGAGTGAGTTTACTGCTGTGACCACCAGCAGCCCTCGTCTCATGTCATGTTGCTTTTTCAGAAGTCAGCGGATTAATTTGCCTGATCTTAGCAGGTTTTTAGACCGCAGTGGAAACACAGACAACAATGGGCTGAGGAACCTTTTAGTTCCTTGAAAAGTAGTTCCAGGGAAAGTCTCGCAAACTTTTGGTGGAAACCCAGCTTTAGGCCTGTGTTTACAACTACAGCTCACCTTTAACTCCTTTCTCTCCTGCTTCAGGCCTTAGTGTTCACCAAGCCCAACTTTGATGGAGAGTGCATAGAGGTGGACAGTGATGCGTACAACTTACAAGAACAACAAGTGGAAGAGGAGAAAACAGGCAAACCAGACAAGAACAAGAAGACCGTGTCTACAGTGGGGTCTATAAAGATACTTGGTGGTCTGTAAGTATCTGTTTGAGATAATAGATGCAGGGTGATCATCTTTGTTTGGCAGGCAGCCAACTATTAGGATATGAAACAAACAGCTAAACAAATGTGTGATCAGATTTCAGGAGAAGACTCAAACTAATGTGAAATATTAGTGCTAATTGTTTGTTCCGTCCTTGCAGCTGGGTGGGCTATCAGGAGGCAGACTTCGAGGGCCAGCAGTACATCCTGGAGGAGGGGCAGTATCCTCACTGCAGTGACTGGGGAGGATCTGAGGAGGGGCTCCTGTCACTTCGGCCTGTATGCGCAGTAAGTATCACCAGCAATATTACAGATACAGTGAAATGGTGTTCTGCAAGATTTATTGTTTGATCTTGTATATATATATAATATATCAGAAATATTGCTGTGGTGTTTCTGCGCTGGTCATTCAAACAGTGCTCTGCCATTGTAGGTAAAAAAAGGAAAAAAAATGTACGGAGCCAGGGGAGAATATCTGAGATTTTTCTCTTAAATCTACTACTTTAATCTCAGAGAATATACAATTTTTTTCTCAGAATATTACCCCACCGGCTCTGTTATTATTATTATTTTTTACCTAACATGACTGTTGTAGAAATAAGAGATCACCCTTTCTAATAATTTCACTGTATTATTTTTGCTAGGATTTCCTGTCCCCTCATATTAAACTGTTCAGTGAGCGGCACTTTGATGAACTGGGGCTAAGTGTGGACTTGCTGGGTCCCGTCCCCA